>NC_143024.1:10745000-11012500 GCF_057628025.1 Oncorhynchus mykiss
CCATGGGAGACCAGGCCACTGGCCTCCTCACCATCCCACCACCAGGCTCCTCCTGCATGGCAAAGAGGGACTTTGCAATTAATTGCAATTCATCTGATCACTCTTCATAACATACTGGAGTATATGCAAATTGCCATCATACAAACTGAGGCAGCAGACTTGTGAAAATTAATATTTGTGTCATTCTCAAAACTTTTGGCCACAACTGTACAGTGCTGTGTAGACGTGTGTTTTAGCGTCTGCTAAATGGGATACATTATACATTGTTTTCTCCCAAAGCGCTCTTATAAGAGTGAGACACCAAGTCATGTGATCTCAACCTGGTCTCAAAGCATTTCGTATTATTCTGTACGTAAATCAGAGACACTCCATTTAGTATGATAAAAGCCTTTGACACTTATGAAATGCTTGTAATTATATGTCAGTATTCCATAGTAACATCTGACAAAAACATCTAAAGACACTGAAGCAGCCAACTTTGTGGAAATGAATATTTGTGTCATTCTCAAAACGTTTGGCCATGACTGTACAAGTGAAGATTGCATTGTGTTTTTTATGCTATCTGATCGCTCTTATAAGAGAAAATCATGAGGAAGCTCCTGGTAATGGTCCTGTAAACCACTCATTTCTGTTGTGACATTCAGTAGGCTGCTATTATCACTCGGTGTTGGGAAGGACTTGACCTATTGGCTAAAGGCCAGAAGGCTTTTTATTAGCTGTGTGTGTGTGTGTGTGTGTGTGTGTGTGTGTGTGTGTGTGTGTGTGTGTGTGTGTGTGTGTGTGTGTGTGTGTGTGTGTGTGTGTGTGTGTGTGTGTGTGTGTGTGTGTGTGTGTGTGTGACTCCTTCACTGCAGCAGCACTGCTACAGTAAACGTGAAAGGAATTTTTAGACACAGTGCTATGTGGGATTTTCCCTGTGAGTGTGTGCATCCATGTTTGGTGTGTGTGTGTGTGTGTGTGTGTGTGTGTGTGTGTGTGTGTGTGTGTGTGTGCCGCGTCTGTCCGTGTGTGTGTGTATGCAACTGCGTGTGTGTACGTCTGTTTGTGTGTGTGTGCGTGCATGTCGGTGTGTGTGTGTGTGTGTGTGTGTGTGTGTGTGTGTGTGTGTGTGTGTGTGTGTGTGTGTGTGTGTGTGTGTGTGTGTATGTGTAGAGATGTGGGTCATGTGGAACAGGAAGAGGGGAGATCCACACAGGAACAGCTTCTGGGGGAGGAATGTATGCTGTTCAAACACTGTGGCCTACGTCCCAAATGGCAGCCAGAGAGCTCTGTTGTCCCTGGTCAACAGTCTTATAGAGGGAATAGGGTGTGATTTGGGATACGACCACTACCGTTCACCGACATAATAACACAATTCAGCCTGTTGGAAACCCACTCTGACGCGGTACCCTGCGGCTAACTCTCTAACAGAGGATTTCTAGTTCAACAGCATTTTCATATCCAGTGTTTGTAATGACTCTCTCTTTGTACATGTTATACAGTATAGCCTGGCTGGCCTGGACTGGTGCATAGACAGACTTACTACTGTGGTGAAGGGGCTTGAGTCTCAAGACCGACACACTGCTGAAGGACACATTAGTCTATATGATGCATGCATTACTGTACATGTGGTTCTGGGTTCCATTTGGTCAGTACCTAGGTGAAAGTTGATTGGTTGAGAGAGAAAACCCCCCCACGTTCAGTTTGGTTCCTTGTTTTCCTGTTGAACTGCTATGTCCAGTCTCTTTGATTTGATGTGTCATAGACATTTCAGCCAGGTGCTCTCCAGCTGAACAAATACTATTTCAAACTGTGTCTGTCTGAGTCAGTGCATCCCAAATGGCACCCTATTCCCTACATAGTGCACTACTTTTTGACCAGAGCCCTGGGTGTGGTTTGGGACGCAGGCTGAGAGATGAAAGCCTGTGATTTATAGAACAAACACCCAGAAGTGAGACGAGGGATACTACATCCCAAATGGCACCCTATTACCATTTAAGTGTACTACTTTTGACCAGAGCCTTATGGGTCAGTAGTGGCCCTATATAGGGAACAGGGTGCCATTTTGGACGTAGCCAGCTCTGTAGTTACACACAGGGAGGCTGCCCGACTTCCTGCCATACATCTCACCCAGGGTATTGCTTCAATGCTTTGTTCCTGAAAAGCTCTCTGGGTAATTTCCACATGTAAGGTCCGAAGGGAGGAGATGTGTGGAGCAAGGTTGTGTTCCAAATAGTAGCCTATTCCCTACGAACACAACCAAATAGTAGCCTATTCCCTACATAGTGCACTACTTTTGACCAAGGTCCAAAGAGATTTGGTTTAAAAAAAAGAAGTAGTGCACTATATAGGGAATAGGCTGACGTTTGGGACGCACCCCAACAACTGAAAGGGACTTACTCTGTGTAGGACAGGCTCAGCTCAAGGTGACCGACCGGTATTGGTATTTGGTATTTTATTAGGATCAGCATTTAGCTGTTGAGAAAGCAGCAGCTCCTCTTCCTGGGGTCCAATAGAGAACATGAAACATGACATAATATAGAACATTAACAGACAACAGCTCAACGACAGAACTACATACATTTATAATGTCAAGTATCAGTAGATACACACAGAATATCTAGGTCAAATAGAGGAGAGGTGTTGGGAGGTGTTCCTTTATCTGTTTTTGAAACCAGGTTTGCTGTTTATTTGAGCAATAAGAGATGGAAGGGATGCGATCCTGGCTCTGTATAATACTGTACAGCTTTCTTGAACTTGTTATGGATTTGGGGACTGAAACGTGTGTGTGTCAGTGTAAGTTGTGTAAGTTATACTATACAAACAATTTGTCATTTTCAACACATTAATGTTTCTTAGAAAAAAAGAAGAATTGATGCATTCAGTCTCTCCTCAACTCTTAACCAAGAGAGACTGGATGCATAGTGTGGATATTATCCCTCGGATTACAGTGTAGAGACGTTCTGTTCTGGGCCAGCTGCAGCTTAACGACGTCTTTACTAGCAGCACTGGGCCACGCGAATGGACAATAATCAAGATAAGACAAAACTAGAGCCTGCAGGACTTGCTTTGAAAGGAACAAATGAAACCATTATATTATATGACTAATTGTTGGCTCTTACCTGGCCCAGCTGCTGTGTGTGTGTGTGTGTGTGTGTGTGTGTGTGTGTGTGTGTGTGTGTGTGTGTGTGTGTGTGCGTGTGTGTTTGTTTGAGTTTTTCACATCTCACTGTCAGAAGACAGTTCCATTCACTGAATGAAAAGGTTTCAGCCCAATATGGCGCCCTATTCCCTATATAGTGCACTACCTTTGACCAGGGCCTATGGGGATAAGTCGTGCACTATATAAGAAATAGGGTGCCAGTTTGGGACAGATACCAGTTGTGAAAACAGTTATGATGTTCTTCCCTCTCTGAGACCTTGGCGTTTGCTACAATAAGCGGACATCGCTAACCCTGTCTGTCCCCCATCCTTTCTCAGGACGACAGTGACGGAATCCCGTGGTTAGAGGAACGCGAGGTGAGGAAGGTGCTCTACCTTTCTCTGAAGGAGTTTAAGAACACCCAGAGGAACAAGGTGACAGATGGCCTCGGCACAGGAAACATCAACGGTGAGTCTGTCGCCTGTAGTTGTTATTGTCACAATGTCTACATCCCAAATGGCACCCTAATCCCTATGTAGTGCACTACTTTTGACCAGAGCCCTATGGGAGAATAGGGTTCCATTTGGGAGGAAGCCATTGTCAGTGGGCCTTCAACAATAGCCTGCATTGCCTTAGAAATGACAATTGTGTTGAGCGTTTCTCTTTCTACCACATCCACAGCATACGTGTTACTAAATGGTTCTCCGGCACAGTTAGTTTCTTTAGTCTCATCAAACCAACCAGACCTCGTGAGATCAAATTCTGTTTCACTTAACCAAACGTGAGCGCAGTGTTTTGTTCCTGTTTCATGAGGCTAGAATTTCTTACCGTAAGAAGTGAGAAAGAATAGGTTCATTTTGGTATTCACAAATACCATGTTATACCTCCTTGTGAAATAGCCTCCTGTTCATACAGTACACTATTATAATTTTCCAACCTGGATAAAGAGTATTCTGAGCAGGCAGGAGAAAGGCCTGATGAAATGATTCAGCCTTTCTAACTAAACACCAACGCATTCAGAGTCAGACAGACGCTAAACTCTTAGGATGCATCTCAAGTGGAACCCTATTCCCCATTATGTAGTGCACTACTTTTGACCACGGCCCCGTAGAGTCCCGGTTCACTAATAAAAGGAACAGGGTGCCGTTTGGAATGCACACCTAGACACAAACTAACAGTAGGAAAAGCATCGTGCTGTTCAGACAGGCTCTAAAGATCAGAATAACTCATCTGGGAATAACACAAATGGAGCAGGAAGTGAACGCTGCATACACAAGTAGATGCTTCCATTTTGGCTTCTCTTCTCTACAGTAACACGTCTTCTCTGGCTGTTTACCCACACTGACAAGCTGGGAGGGGAATTCCTCTTTTCCCTGTATGCATCCCGAATGGCACCCTTTTCCCTATTTAGGCCATTTTCCCTAGGGGCCCTGGTCCAAAGTAGTTCCACTATGTAGGGTATAGTGTGCCATTTGGGATGCATGCCTCTTTTTCTCTTTGTTCACTTTCTGTTTAGACTCTCTTCTGATGTTTGTGACTGATTGGCATTTGAGTCAGGATATGGAAGTGCTGTGCTCAGCCTCTCCACGGTGCCACTCCAGGCCACTTCTGAACCTCAGCAGGAATCTCCCTACGCATGGAGGAGGCTATTATTATCTCTTGGTCTAATGTGTTTCTCTGCACTTTAACACCACTAGGAGACAACGCATGGCATTCCTGCACAGAAAATATCCCATTTTCACACCAATATCTAATATCTAAAATATATATTTTTTGAATTCTCAAAAGGTGCAAATGTTTCAGATGAATTCTCAAGGCAGACTAGATTAGATTAGACTAGATTAGATTAGAATTCTATATAAATCACTTCCTCCTTTTCCCTCTTTCCTATGTGCACTATTCATGTTCACTCATCCCACTTGTACTCTTCTAATCTCCACCCGGTACAGCCAGAAGAGGACTGGCCACCCCTCAGAGCCTGGTTCCTCTCTAGGTTTCTAATCTCCACCCGGTACAGCCAGAAGAGGACTGGCCACCCCTCAGAGCCTGGTTCCTCTCTAGGTTTCTAATCTCCACCCGGCACAGCCAGAAGAGGACTGGCCACCCCTCAGAGCCTGGTTCCTCTCTAGGTTTCTAATCTCCACCCGGCACAGCCAGAAGAGGACTGGCCACCCCTCAGAGCCTGGTTCCTCTCTAGGTTTCTAATCTCCACCCGGCACAGCCAGAAGAGGACTGGTCACCCCTCAGAGCCTGGTTCCTCTCTAGGTTTCTAATCTCCACCCGGCACAGCCAGAAGAGGACTGGCCACCCCTCAGAGCCTGGTTCCTCTCTAGGTTTCTAATCTCCACCCTGCACAGCCAGAAGAGGACTGGCCTCCCCTCAGAGCCTGGTTCCTCTCTAGGTTTCTAATCTCCACCCGGCACAGCCAGAAGAGGACTGGCCACCCCTCAGAGCCTGGTTCCTCTCTAGGTTTCTAATCTCCACCCGGCACAGCCAGAAGAGGACTGGCCACCCCTCAGAGCCTGGTTCCTCTCTAGGTTTCTAATCTCCACCCGGCACAGCCAGAAGAGGACTGGCCACCCCTCAGAGCCTGGTTCCTCTCTAGGTTTCTAATCTCCACCCGGCACAGCCAGAAGAGGACTGGCCACCCCTCAGAGCCTGGTTCCTCTCTAGGTTTTTTAATCTCCACCCGGCACAGCCAGAAGAGGACTGGTCACCCCTCAGAGCCTGGTTCCTCTCTAGGTTTCTAATCTCCACCCGGCACAGCCAGAAGAGGACTGGCCACCCCTCAGAGCCTGGTTCCTCTCTAGGTTTCTAATCTCCACCCGGCACAGCCAGAAGAGGACTGGCCACCCCTCAGAGCCTGGTTCCTCTCTAGGTTTCTTCCTAGGTTCCTGCCTTTCTAGGTTTTTTTAGCCACCGTGCTTCTACATCTGCATTGCTTGCTGTGTGGTGTTTAAGACTGGGCTTCTACATCTGCATTGCTTGCTGTGTGGTGTTTAAGACTGGGCTTCTACATCTGCATTGCTTGCTGTGTGGTGTTTAAGACTGGGCTTCTACATCTGCATTGCTTGCTGTGTGGTGTTTAAGACTGGGCTTCTACATCTGCATTGCTTGCTGCTTGGTGTTTAAGACTGGGCTTCTGTATAAGTACTTTGTGACATCTGCTGATGTAAAAAAGGGCTTCATAAAGACATTTGATTGATTGCTGCCAATCATTTGTTCAGTAACACCAATGAAATGAAACAGGCAGGAGGAGAGCAGCTTGAACCCTCGACCTTCTGGCCTGAAGCCCAGAGCACCATCGACTGTGCCACAGAAGCATGATCCTTTACACCACAGGAGAGCAGCTTGAACCCTCGACCTTCTGGCCTGAAGCCCAGAGCACCATCGACTGTGCCACAGAAGCATGATCCTTTACACCACAGATAGAGGAATATTTGAGGCGTCACTACAGACACTCTGGTTCGAATCCGGGCCGTATCACAACCGGCCGTGATTGGGAATCCCATAGGGCGGCGCACAGCGTCGTGTTTTCACCAGGGTGAGGCCGTCATTGTAAATAAGAATTTGTTCTTATCTAACTTGCCTAGATAAATAAAGGTTCAATACAAATATATATCAAACATAATCAACAAACTGTCAGACATAATAAGCTGATGAACCCTAAATCTCAGTCACTACCGGCATGCAGACATTATTCATCCTCTGGACAAAAGCTATGCAAGATCCCCATTGCCAGTGTTACACTAGTGCCGTGCTAATTCCAGTTATTTCTCTAGTTCAATGGGTCATTAGGAATATTATAATTCTGCCATGATTACAGTGATTGTCTGGTAGTAAAGTACATTCTGTCTAATAATGTAAGGATAATGCCCCCTTCTGTGGCTTTTACTGTGGACTTCCTGTCTGATTCATTTCTCTCTAATGGGCTCTCCTACGCACGCACGCACACACACACGCACACACGCACAGACGCACGCACGCACAGTGTTCTGTAACAGGAACGAGCCATTCCCAGCCAAATGGCACCCTATGCCCTATATAGTGCGCTACTTTTTACCAGAGACATATTGGCCTTGCACTAAATATGGAATAGGGTGTCATTTGGGACACCGTCCTTTGAGCAGACCAAAGTACAGCAACACCGACGGACGACTTCTGTTTCTGTGCTGCATGTATTTATGTCCTCAACAACGATGAACAACGATCAACAACTTGGGTACAAGGGGGGTGCAAAGTACGGCCCACAAGCACTTCAATCCGGCCCCCTTTTTTCTCCACAATTTAGTTTTGTCCAGTTTGGTAGTTACAGTCTTGTCTCATCGCTGCAACTCTCGTACGGACTCGGTAGAGGCGAAGGTTGAGAGCTGTGCATCCTCCGAAACACGACCCAGCCAAGCCGCACTGCTTCTTGACACAATGCCCACTTAACCCAGAAGCCAGCAGCACCCATGTGTCGGAGGAAACACCTGGCGACCATGTCAGCGTGCACTGCGTGCGGCCCGCCACAAGAGTCGCTAGAGCGAGATGGGACAAGGACATCCCTGCCTGCCAAACCCTCTCCTAACCCGGACGATGCTGGGCCAGCCAATTGTGCGCCACCTCATGGGTCTCCCAGTCACGATCGGCCTGGGATAGAACCCGGGTCTGTAGTAATGCCTTAGACTTGGGAGGCCCCCGCAAATTGATTTTAACAAACAATTGGTCCCCAAAAAATGCATCCCTCCGTTGAATTTCAAAATCCCGATGTGCCCTTTGAGCCAAACAGATTACCAACCCTTGACTTAGAACAATGATGAACAATGACAGAACTTTTGGTTGTGTTCAACTTGAATAGTTTGCTGGCTATAGACATAATTATTACAGTAGTAAATGCATCAGCCAAGTATAGCAAACAAGTGCTTAAAAAGTATATCAGAAATGTTTAATTGGTATTGGTACTGATAAAAAGATGTTAAACAATAATCACATTCAGTAACACCATCTGTCTGTTTAGAATGAACAGAAACACATTTGAGATTGTAAAAAAGGCTGTTTTCTTGCCAAGCCAGATTGCTTGATGGTTTTGGGATAAAGCTTTTGCATCATGGAATATAACTTTGCATCGTTACAAAGTGGGAACGGCCGTGTGAGACACGGGATTGAATCCCACCCCTGACACTTCCCCACTTTCTCTTTTTAATAACAAGTTACATGGCCGAGGGTCTAGCTACTGAATTTGATTCTGCACCTTTGACATGTCAGTTAGTGTTGATTGTAATTGATTGTGCCTCTCCCTGACCAACAGGCTCTTTCCCACACAGCCATGGCTGCCGGTCAGGACCAGGGGCAGGCATACTGGCAGTCAACGGTAAAGCTGAGTGCTCACGCTGCTCGTCTCAAAGCAACGATGGTAGCAGCGAGTATTCCGGGGACGATCCAGTCAGAAAGAGGTGACCCCTCCCTGTATTACAATGTGGTTCAACTGTGTTAAAGGGGCAATCTGGGATGGGTACATATATGTCTGGCCTTACATGAATGATATTTATTTATTGAGTCTTGAGTAATATAAAGCTCTCTCTATAAATGTCTCATATGAGCTGAGCTCAACAGTCTTACCCGATCAGAACCCAAAATAAACGCTTGTTTTACTCAGAACAGCAATATGTTATAGTGTTGTGATCTGAGTGTGTACGAGAACAGGAGGATTGGACTGCTGTGGTCTGGGCACTGTGTTACTGTTTGGACCAGGGAGGCGCTGGTAAGAAGGGACGTTGTGTAGTGTACTGTCCTCCTGCTGTCCACCGGCTGTCTCCTATTGGCAGCCAATCAGACCGGGCTGTGTGACAGCCAACTGTCCTGTTGCTCCACTCTGCCAAGTCCAGATCTAATAAAACAACTACCAATGTTTTTACAACTGTTTTTATCATATTCAAAAACATCTAAAAGAACAGCCAGTGTTTGTGACAGTCTGTGTTTCTGTGGTGCTGAAAACAAAGCCCACCAAAATACAGTGTCTGTGTTTCAAATGGCACCCTATTCCCTGCATAGTGCACTACTTTTGACCAGAGCTCTGGGGGTAGTATTGACCTAATTTAGTCAGGAAGGAGATGCTGAGATCACTGAGAGAGAGCTTATCAACTGAAGAGAGAGAGAGAGAGAGAGCTTATCAACTGAAGAGAGAGAGAGAGAGAGAGCTTATCAACTGAAGAGAGAGCGAGCTTATCAACTGAAGAGAGAGAGCTTATCAACTGAAGAGAGAGAGAGCTTATCAACTGAAAAGAGGGAGAGCTTATCAACTGAAGAGAGAGAGAGAGAGTTTATCAACTGAAGAGAGAGAGAGAGCTTATCAACTGAAGAGAGAGAGAGAGAGAGAGCTTATCAACTGAAGAGAGAGCGAGCTTATCAACTGAAGAGAGAGAGAGAGCTTATCAACTGAAGAGAGAGCGAGCTTATCAACTGAAGAGAGAGCGAGCTTATCAACTGAAGAGGGAGAGCTTATCAAATCAAAATGTATTTGTCACGTGCGCTGAATACAACAGGTGTAGTAGACCTTACAGGGAAATGCTGAATACAACAGGTGTAGTAGACCTTACAGTGAAATGCTGAATACAACAGGTGTAGTAGACCTTACAGTGAAATGCAGAATACAACAGGTGTAGTAGACCTTACAGTGAAATGCTGAATACAACAGGTGTAGTAGACCTTAGAGTGAAATGCTGAATACAACAGGTGTAGTAGACCTTACAGTGAAATGCTGAATACAACAGGTGTAGTAGACCTTACAGTGAAATGCTGAATACAACAGGTGTAGGTAGACCTTACAGTGAAATGCTGAATACAACAGGTGTAGGTAGACCTTACAGTGAAATGCTGAATACAACAGGTGTAGGTAGACTTTACAGTGAAATGCTGAATACAACAGGTGTAGTAGACCTTACAGTGAAATGCTGAATACAACAGGTGTAGGTAGACCTTACAGTGAAATGCTGAATACAACAGGTGTAGTAGACCTTACAGTGAAATGCTGAATACAACAGGTGTAGTAGACCTTACAGTGAAATGCTGAATACAACAGGTGTAGTAGACCTTACAGTGAAATGCTTACTTACAGGCTCTAACCTGCAAAAAGGGTATTAGGTGAACAATAGGTAAGTAAAGAAATTAAACAACAGTAAAAAGACAGGCTATATACAGTAGCGAGGCTATAAAAGTAGTGAGGCTACGTACAGACACCTGTTAGTCAACTGAAGAGAGAGAGAGAGCTTATCAACTGAAGAGAGAGAGAGAGCTTATCAACTGAAGAGAGAGAGAGACCTTATCAACTGAAGAGAGAGAGCTTATCAACTGAAGAGTGAGAGCTTATCACCTGAAAAGAAAGAGAGCTTATCAACTGAAGAGACAGAGAGAGAGCTTATCAACTGAAGAGAGAGAGAGCTTATCAACTGAGAGAGAGAGAGAGAGAGCTTATCAACTGAAGAGAGAGAGACCTTATCAACTGAAGAGAGAGAGCTTATCAACTGAGAGAGAGAGAGAGAGAGCTTATCAACTGGAGAGAGAGAGAGAGAGCTTATCAACTGAGAGAGAGAGAGAGAGCTTATCAACTGAAGAGAGAGAGCTTATCAACTGAAGAGTGAGAGCTTATCACCTGAAAAGAAAGAGACCTTATCAACTGAAGAGAGAGAGAGCTTATCAACTGAGAGAGAGAGAGAGAGAGCTTATCAACTGAAGAGAGAGAGAGACCTTATCAACTGAAGAGAGAGAGAGAGAGCTTATCAACTGAAGAGAGAGAGCGAGACAGAGAAGAGAGAGAGCTTATCAACTGAAGAGAGAGTGAGAGAGACAGAGAAGAGAGAGAGAGCTTATCAACTGAAGAGAGAGAGAGCTTATCAACTAAAGAGAGAGAGAGAGAGAGAGCTTATCAACTGAAGAGAGAGAGAGAGAAAGCTTATCAACTGAAGAGAGAGAGTTTATCAACTGAAGAGAGAGAGCTTATCAACTGAAGAGAGAGAGGGAGCTTATCAACTGAAGAGAGAGAGTTTATCAACTGAAGAGAGAGAGAGAGAGAGCTTATCAACTGAAGAGAGAGAGAGAGGGGGAGAGAGAGAGAGAGCTTATCAACTGAAGAGAGAGAGAGAGAGAGAGAGCTTATCAACTGAAGAGAGAGAGAGCTTATCAACTGAAGAGAGAGAGAGAGATTATCAACTGAAGAGAGAGCGAGCTTATCAACTGAAGAGAGAGCGAGCTTATCAACTGAAGAGGGAGAGCTTATCAAATCAAAATGTATTTGTCACGTGCGCTGAATACAACAGGTGTAGTAGACCTTACAGGGAAATGCTGAATACAACAGGTGTAGTAGACCTTACAGTGAAATGCTGAATACAACAGGTGTAGTAGACCTTACAGTGAAATGCAGAATACAACAGGTGTAGTAGACCTTACAGTGAAATGCTGAATACAACAGGTGTAGTAGACCTTACAGTGAAATGCTGAATACAACAGGTGTAGTAGACCTTACAGTGAAATGCTGAATACAACAGGTGTAGTAGACCTTACAGTGAAATGCTGAATACAACAGGTGTAGGTAGACCTTACAGTGAAATGCTGAATACAACGAGAGAGAGCTTATCAACTGAAGAGAGAGAGAGCTTATCAACTGAAGAGAGAGAGAGAGATTATCAACTGAAGAGAGAGAGAGAGAGAGAGAGAGAGATTATCAACTGAAGAGAGAGAGAGAGCTTATCAACTGAAGAGAGAGAGAGAGAGAGAGAGAGAGAGAGAGAGATTATCAACTGAAGGCAGGAATATTCTAATTACTTCCATTTATTGGCCCAGTGAATCAGTTGGATATTTGTAATTGGGTAATATTGATATCTGTCTCATCTCTTCTTCACCTGAGTCCCAAATGACACCCTATTCAGTGCACTAGTTTACTACCAGGGCCCATAGAATGTAAATGTAAAAATGTCTCTTCTCTCACTTGCCAGACCACGGCTGCAGGCTCAGAGGAAGTTTGCCCAGTCTCAGCCCAGCTCCCCCAGTGCCACACCGATCAAGCTGTCTGAGACCCTCTTGCCCCCCAGCCCCACCTCTCCCCTCAGCGACCTCACCAGACGCAAGCCCAAGACCGAGGACTTCCTCACCTTCCTCTGTTTACGAGGTGAGTGGCCTGCAACCTTTAGTTTTTATGGAACTTTGATTTATCCAGGAAGTTCCGTAGAGGTCAGAATAGCTCTTTTACAAGGGAGACCTACCACAATATAAAGGGCTTTGGTGTCACGGCTCAGACTAAAGACCCAGATACAGACACAGGAGGCGGATAGCACGAGTCTCAGAGTTTATTATAGAACACGGGGCAGAGGAAAGGTAAGTCAAGACAGGCAAAGAGTCCTAATCCAAATCAGAGTCAGACAGGTACAGGACAACAGGCATGATCAGGGTCATGATAGGCAGACATGTCAGAACTGGGAAGACTAGGAGAAACAAAAAACTAGAGCACAGGAAAACACAGGGAACACGCTGGTAGGACTTGACAGGACAAGACGAACTGGCAACAGACAAACAGAAAACGCAGCAATAAATACACAGGAGATAATGGAGACCTCCTCGGAGACACCTGGTAGGGGGTGGAGACCTCCTCGGAGACACCTGGTAGGGGGTGGAGACCTCCTCGGAGACACCTGGTAGGGGGTGGAGACCTCCTCGGAGACACCTGGTAGGGGGTGGAGACAAGCACAAGACAGGTGAAAAACAGATCAAGGTGTGACATTCTGTGCACTTTTATGTCCAATCCCATTTTACACAAATTAACACATTTGGATTGCAAAGTTCAGTTATGTGTTGAAGTGCTGTGTGTGTGTGTGTGTGTGTGTGTGTGTGTGTGTGTGTGTGTGTGTGTGTGTGTGTGTGTGTGTGTGTGTGTGTGTGTGTGTGTGTGTGTGTGTGTGTGTGTGTGTGTGTGTGTGGGTTCCCTCATGTACTACTGTGAAGTGGATTGTACACGTGTTCAACAGTTTTAGTCGTGGGCTGACTTGGCAACCTGTCGCGTAAGCTTATTGGTCGAATGCGGAACACGAGCTCACGAGGAAGTAATGCTTCAATGTCATAGACTAATGCAGTAAGTAGTGCGCTATGTAGGGAATAGGGTGCCACTAGGGACACAGTTCTGGTTTTATGATGGTGTTCCCTTTAAGTGGCCTGTAACTGGGCTAAGTATTTAGAGTGTCTGGTCTGGCTCCAGTCCCAGGGTGGATCTGAATTACAGTCCATTATACTGTGGGTTGGCTTCCTCCTAACCTCAACCTCAACCTCAAACACAAATCTCTTTTCCCCCTGAAAAAGTTAGTGACAGCTTCAGGTTCCAGACAGCCTTGAATATGTCTCATTGGCTTATCCTATTCATCTAGTGATGAAGGGGTTGGAATAGCCAGTCAAACCAGACAAACACTGAAACTTACGTACCAAATCAGAGAATACATTCATGCTGATCTGTGTCTCTATCTCTGTAACTTGTCAGTATAGCAGTGGTGTCAATGGAACAGTATAGTAGTGGTGTCAATGGAACAGTATAGTAGTGGTGTCAATGGAACAGTATAGTAGTGGTGTCAATGGAACAGTATAACAGTGGAGTGTCAATGGAACAGTATAGTAGTGGTGTCAATGGAACAGTATAGTAGTGGAGTGTCAATGGAACAGTATAGTAGTGCGTGTCAATGGAACAGTATAGTAGTGGTGTCAATGGAACAGTATAACAGTGGAGTGTCAATGGAACAGTATAGTAGTGGTGTCAATGGAACAGTATAGTAGTGCGTGTCAATGGAACAGTATAGTAGTGGAGTGTCAATGGAACAGTATAGTAGTGGTGTCAATGGAACAGTATAACAGTGGAGTGTCAATGGAACAGTATAGTAGTGGTGTCAATGGAACAGTATAGTAGTGCGTGTCAATGGAACAGTATAGTAGTGGTGTCAATGGAACAGTATAGTAGTGGAGTGTCAATGGAACAGTATAGCAGTGGTGTCAATGGAACAGTATAGTAGTGGAGTGTCAATGGAACAGTATAGTAGTGGAGTGTCAATGGAACAGTATAGTAGTGGAGTGTCAATGGAACAGTATAGCAGTGGTGTCAATGGAACAGTATAGTAGTGGTGTCAATGGAACAGTATAGTAGTGGAGTGTCAATGGAACAGTATAGTAGTGTAGTGTCAATGGAACAGTACAGTAGTGGAGAGTCAATCGAACAGTATAGTAGGGGTGTCAATGGAGCAGTATAGTAGTGGAGTGTCAATGGAACAGTATAGTAGTGTAGTGTTTAATGGAACAGTATAGTCGTGGTGTCAATAGAACAGTATAGTAGTGGTGTCAATGGAACAGTATAGTAGTGGTGTCAATGGAACAGTATAGTAGTGGAGTGTCAATGGAACAGTATTATAGTGGTGTCAATGGAACAGGATAGTGGTGGAGTGTCAATGGAACTGTATAGTAGTGGTGTCAATGGAGCAGTATAGTAGTGGAGTGTCAATGGAACAGTATATTAGTGGTGTTAATGGAACAGTATAGTAGTGGTGTCAATAGAACAGTATAGTAGTGGTGTCAATAGAACAGTATAGTAGTGGTGTCAATGGAACAGTATAGTAGTGGTGTCAATGGAACAGTATAGCAATGGAGTGACAATGGAACAGTATAGTAGTGGTGTCAATGGAACAGTATATTAGTGGTGTTAATGGAACAGTATAGTAGTGGAGTGTCAATGGAACAGTATAGCAGTGGTGTCAATGGAACAGTATAGTAGTGGAGTGTCAATGGAACAGTATATTAGTGGTGTTAATGGAACAGTATAGTAGTGGTGACAATGGAACAGTATAGTAGTGGTGTCAATGGAACAGTATAGTAGTGGAGTGTCAATGGAACAGTATAGTAGTGGTGTCAATGGAACAGTATAGTAGTGGTGTCAATGGAACAGTATAGTAGTGGAGTGTCAATGGAACAGTATAGTAGTGACGTGTCAATGGAACAGTACAGTAGTGGAGAGTCAATGGAACAGTATAGTAGGGGTGTCAATGGAACAGTATAGTAGTGGTGTCAATGGAACAGTATAGTAGTGGAGTGTCAATGGAACAGTATAGTAGTGGTGTCAATGGAACAGTATAGTAGTGGTGTCAATGGAACAGTATAGTAGTGGTGTCAATGGAACAGTATATTAGGGGTGTCAATGGAACAGTATAGTAGTGGTGTCAATGGAACAGTATAGTAGTGGAGTGTCAATGGAACAGTATAGCAGTGGTGTCAATGGAACAGTATAGTAGTGGAGTGTCAATGGAACAGTATATTAGTGGTGTTAATGGAACAGTATAGTAGTGGTGTCAATGGAACAGTATAGTAGTGGTGTCAATGGAACAGTATAGTAGTGGAGTGTCAATGGAACAGTATAGTAGTGGTGTCAATGGAACAGTATAGTAGTGGTGTCAATGGAACAGTATATATGAGTGGTGTTAATGGAACAGTATAGTAGTGGTGTCAATGGAACAGTATAGTAGTGGAGTGTCAATGGAACAGTATAGTAGTGGTGTCAATGGAACAGTATAGTAGTGGTGTCAATGGAACAGTATATATTAGTGGTGTTAATGGAACAGTATAGTAGTGGTGTCAATGGAACAGTATAGTAGTGGAGTGTCAATGGAACAGTATAGTAGTGGTGTCAATGGAACAGTATAGTAGTGGTGTCAATGGAACAGTATAGTAGTGGTGTCAATGGAACAGTATAGTAGTGGTGTCAATGGAACAGTATAGTAGTGGTGTCAATGGAACAGTATAGTAGTGGTGTCAATGGAACAGTATAGTAGTGGTGTCAATGGAACAGTATAGTCGTGGTGTCAATGGAACAGTATAGTAGTGGAGTGTCAATGGAACAGTATAGTAGTGGTGTCAATGGAACAGTATAACAGTGGAGTGTCAATGGAACAGTATAGTAGTGGTGCCAATGGAACAGTATAGTAGTGGTGTCAATGGAACAGTATAGTAGTGGTGTCAATGGAACAGTATAACAGTGGAGTGTCAATGGAACAGTATAGTAGTGGTGTCAATGGAACAGTATAGTAGTGGTGTCCATGGAACAGTATAGTAGTGGAGTGTCAATGGAACAGTATAGTAGTGGTGTCAATGGAACAGTATAGTAGTGGTGTCAATGGAACAGTATAGTAGTGGAGTGCCAATGGAACAGTATAGTAGTGGAGTGTCAATGGAACAGTACAGTAGTGGAGAGTCAATGGAACAGTATAGTAGGGGTGTCAATGGAACAGTATAGTAGTGGTGTCAATGGAACAGTATAGTAGTGGAGTGTCAATGGAACAGTATAGTAGTGGAGTGTCAATGGAACAGTATAGTAGTGGAGTGACAATGGAACAGTATAGCAGTGGTGTCAATGGAACAGTATAGTGGTGGAGTGTCAATGGAACACTATAGTAGTGGTGTCAATGGAACAGTATAGCAGTGGTGTCAATGGAACAGTATAGTAGTGGTGTCAATGGAACAGTATTGTAGTGGTGTCAATGGAACAGTATAACAGTGGAGTGTCAATGGAACAGTATAGTAGTGGTGTCCATGGAACAGTATAGTAGTGGTGTCAATGGAACAGTATAGTAGTGGAGTGTCAATGGAACAGTATAGTAGTGGTGTCAATGGAACAGTATAGTAGTGGTGTCAATGGAACAGTATAGTAGTGGAGTGTCAATGGAACAGTATAGTAGTGGAGTGTCAATGGAACAGTATAGTAGTGGAGTGTCAATGGAACAGTATAGTAGTGGTGTCAATGGAACAGTATAGTAGTGGTGTCAATGGAACAGTATAGTAGTGGAGTGTCAATGGAACAGTATAGTAGTGGAGTGTCAATGGAACAGTACAGTAGTGGAGAGTCAATGGAACAGTATAGTAGGGGTGTCAATGGAACAGTATAGTAGTGGAGTGTCAATGGAACAGTATAGTAGTGGAGTGTCAATGGAACAGTATAGTAGTGGTGTCAATGGAACAGTATAGTAGTGGTGTCAATGGAACAGTATAGCAGTGGTGTCAATGGAACAGTATAGCAGTGGCGTCAATGGAACAGTATAGTGGTGGAGTGTCAATGGAACAGTATTGTAGTGGTGTCAATGGAACAGTATAGTAGTGGTGTCAATGGAACAGTATTGTAGTGGTGTCAATGGAACAGTATAGTAGTGGTGTCAATAGAACAGTATAGTAGTGGAGTGTCAATGGAACAGTATTATAGTGGTGTCAATGGAACAGGATAGTGGTGGAGTGTCAATGGAACTGTATAGTAGTGGTGTCAATGGAACAGTATAGTAGTGGAGTGTCAATGGAACAGTATATTAGTGGTGTTAATGGAACAGTATAGTCGTGGTGTCAATAGAACAGTATAGTAGTGGTGTCAATGGAACAGTATAGTAGTGGTGTCAATGGAACAGTATAGTAGTGGTGTCAATGGAACAGTATAGCAGTGGTGTCAATGGAACAGTATAGCAGTGGTGTCAATGGAACAGTATAGTGGTGGAGTGTCAATGGAACAGTATTGTAGTGGTGTCAATGGAACAGTATAGTAGTGGTGTCAATGGAACAGTATTGTAGTGGTGTCAATGGTACAGTATAGTAGTGGTGTCAATAGAACAGTATAGTAGTGGAGTGTCAATGGAACAGTATTATAGTGGTGTCAATGGAACAGGATAGTGGTGGAGTGTCAATGGAACTGTATAGTAGTGGTGTCAATGGAACAGTATAGTAGTGGAGTGTCAATGGAACAGTATATTAGTGGTGTTAATGGAACAGTATAGTAGTGGTGTCAATGGAACAGTATAGTAGTGGTGTCAATAGAACAGTATAGTAGTGGTGTCAATAGAACAGTATAGTAGTGGTGTCAATAGAACAGTATAGTAGTGGTGTCAATGGAACAGTATAGTAGTGGTGTCAATGGAACAGTATAGCAGTGGAGTGACAATGGAACAGTATAGTAGTGGTGTCAATGGAACAGTATATTAGTGGTGTTAATGGAACAGTATAGTAGTGGAGTGTCAATGGAACAGTATAGTAGTGGTGTCAATGGAACAGTATAGTAGTGGTGTCAATGGAACAGTATAGTAGTGGAGTGTCAATGGAACAGTATAGTAGTGGAGTGTCAATGGAACAGTACAGTAGTGGAGAGTCAATGGAACAGTATAGTAGGGGTGTCAATGGAACAGTATAGTAGTGGTGTCAATGGAACAGTATAGTAGTGGAGTGTCAATGGAACAGTATAGTAGTGGTGTCAATGGAACAGTATAGTAGTGGTGTCAATGGAACAGTATAGTAGTGGAGTGTCAATGGAACAGTATATTAGTGGTGTCAATGGAACAGTATAGTAGTGGTGTCAATGGAACAGTATAGTCGTGGTGTCAATGGAACAGTATAGTAGTGGTGTCAATGGAACAGTATATTAGTGGTGTCAATGGAACAGTATAGTAGTGGTGTCAATGGAACAGTATAGTCGTGGTGTCAATGGAACAGTATAGTAGTGGTGTCCATGGAACAGTATAGTAGTGGAGTGTCAATGGAACAGTATAGTAGTGGAGTGTCAATGGAACAGTATAGTAGTGGTGTCAATGGAACAGTATAGTAGTGGTGTCAATGGAACAGTATAGTAGTGGAGTGTCAATGGAACAGTATAGTAGTGGAGTGTCAATGGAACAGTACAGTAGTGGAGAGTCAATGGAACAGTATAGTAGGGGTGTCAATGGAACAGTATAGTAGTGGTGTCAATGGAACAGTATAGTAGTGGAGTGTCAATGGAACAGTATAGTAGTGGAGTGTCAATGGAACAGTACAGTAGTGGAGAGTCAATGGAACAGTATAGTAGGGGTGTCAATGGAACAGTATAGTAGTGGAGTGTCAATGGAACAGTATAGTAGTGGAGTGTCAATGGAACAGTATAGTAGTGGTGTTAATGGAACAGTATAGTAGTGGTGTCAATGGAACAGTATAGTAGTGGTGTCAATGGAACAGTATAGTAGTGGAGTGTCAATGGAACAGTATAGTAGGGGTGTCAATGGAACAGTATATTAGGGGTGTCAATGGAACAGTATAGTAGTGGTGTCAATGGAACAGTATAGCAGTGGAGTGACAATGGAACAGTATAGCAGTGGTGTCAATGGAACAGTATAGTGGTGGTGTCAATGGAACAGTATAGCAGTGGAGTGACAATGGAACAGTATAGCAGTGGTGTCAATGGAACAGTATAGTGGTGGAGTGTCAATGGAACACTATAGTAGTGGTGTCAATGGAACAGTATAGCAGTGGAGTGTCAATGGAACAGTATAGTAGTGGAGTGTCAATGGAACAGTATAGCAGTGGAGTGTCAATGGAACAGTATAGTAGTGGTGTCAATGGAACAGTATAGTAGTGGAGTGTCAATGGAACAGTATAGTAGTGGAGTGTCAATGGAACAGTATAGTAGTGGTGACAATGGAACAGTATAGCAGTGGTGTCAATGGAACAGTATAGTGGTGGAGTGTCAATGGAACACTATAGTAGTGGTGTCAATGGAACAGTATAGTAGTGGTGTCAATGGAACAGTATAGTAGTGGTGTCAATGGAACACTATAGTAGTGGTGTCAATGGAACAGTATAGTAGTGGTGTCAATGGAACAACAGCAGCAGCACTAGCTGTTGTTTGCGTCCTTATTCCCTATATACTACTTCTGACTAGTGCACTATATAGGGAATAGGGTGCCATTTGGGATGTAGTCGTTGTGTTTTAAAGCAGTGCTTTCCAACCGACCAACTGATCTTTCACACAGACATGACTTCATATGCTCATTGGATATCAGTCTAAAAGTCTAGCTGGGAAAAGTAGTCAATTATTTCCAACACGATGAAAGCTCCTTTATTTACATCTATTTAACTTGGAAAGCTGCATAAAATCCAAGAACAAGCATTTAAATGTTGAGCGTGTCAAGTCAGAATATGAATTAATCTCCATTTGATAGATGTTCAATCGAATACAGTCAGTCAAATGCATAGGCTGCATGTCCAGTATTGTGTAGTGATTTTCACTAAATCATCTACCAAATAACACTGAACATAATCCAGTATTGTGTAGTGATTTTCACTAAGTCATCTACCAAATAACACTGAACATAATCCAGTATTGTGTAGTGATTTTCACTAAGTCATCTACCAAATAACACTGAACATAATCCAGTATTGTGTAGTGATTTTCACTAAGTCATCTACCAAATAACACTGAACATAATCCAGTATTGTGTAGTGATTTTCACTAAGTCATCTACCAAATAACACTGAACATAATCCAGGCCTGAGGTATTGTGATGTGTACAAACTGACTGTAGGAGAACATAAATGACAGTAGAATCCTGAAGACAACAGAACTCTGTATTCTCTGTATTTTTTAAATTGAACCTTTATTGAACCTTTATTGAACCTTTATTGAACCTTTATTGAACTAGGCAAGTCAGTTAAGAACAAATGATTATTTACAATGACGTCCTACACCGGCCAAACCCGGACGATGCTGTGCGCCACCCTGTGGGACTCCCCGTCACAGGCCGGATGTGTCACGGTCGTTGAAATGAGTGGACCAAGATGCAGCGTGGTGTGTTTCCATCCTTTTATTTAGAAGAGAAACTTAAAGCACAAAAAACAATCAAGCCAATAAACAAAACGTGAAGCTACATGCAGCGCAGAAAGCAACTACACATAAACATAGTCAAGATCCCACAAATACAATGGGGGAAATGGCTACCTAAATATGATCCCCAACCAGAGACAACGATTAACAGCTGCCTCTGATTGGGGATCGTAGCAGGCCAACATAGATATACAATTCCCCTAGATAACCCACCCTAAATCACACCCCGACCCAACCAACATAGATAATAAACAGCTCTCTATGGTCAGGGCGTGACAGGATGTAGGAAATATATATGATTTATCCCCCAGTGTACTCTACTTTCACATCATTGTTGTGAGGAAGAAAATAATCCATGTCTCTTTATTTATTGACCTATTATACTAGCTGTCATGAACAACAGAGAGCTATGGCATCCTGTCATCCTGCGCATTGCGCCACCATGAGCAAATAAGCAAATCTCTCTTGTGCAGAAAGAGCATCTTCACACTTGTATAGTAACAGTACACTGTGTAACAAACCCTGCTGTGTATTCATGGAGACAGCAGGCCTGTTATCAGATCTCTAGGCAGCCAGGAAACAGCAGGCCTGTTAGAGGAGCTCTCCTGAGACAGACTGACAAACAGACTGCTGCTGTAAACAAATCAGCCTTTCTCTTCAGCCTGTCTCCCGCTGAGCCCTGGTGAATTAGTGTACCTGACTGACTGACTGGCTGGCTGTCTGGCTGACCATGCGGACTGGTGAACTGAATGGCTGACTGGGAGACAGACTGGCTGACTGACTGGGAGACAAACTGGCTGAATGGCTGACTGGCTAGCTGACTGGGAGACAGACTGGCTGGCTGACTGGCTGGCGGACTGAATGGCTAGCTGGCTGGCTGGCTGACTGACTGATTGACAAACCCGTTATGTTATAGACCCCTGCTGGGTTTTTAAGCCTCTGTTGACAAGAAAACCAAAGCTCTTCCACAGAGCAGTTAAGGACTAGAACGAATGACAGCTCTGCACTGCACATCACCTGCTGGGTGTCGACAAACGGCGGTGATTCAACATGTACAATCATCAGGAAATGAACACAGAAAATGACTAAAGATCCCTTACCTAGGTCACATTTTCCATTCTGCCCTTTTGGTCCATCTGAATCTAACACTAGTTTACTCTACATTTAACTTCAAGACACTCCTCAGGGCACCACCAAGGTTAGTTACATCTAGCACAACACTATTGTAGACCAGGTACATGTAACACACCACCGTTGTAGACCAGGAAGTGAATGAATGAGTCCTGCTGTACTTTACCGTTGGTAAATAATGTGTCTTTATTTGCATTTATTGGAGTAATAATGTGTTTCCTGTAACACTATATCCTCATTTATTATAGAGGAAAAGGGAAGAAAACCACCAGCTTTATTAGCAGCTGTTTCTATCCTTGCCTCTATTTTAACTAAATATTTTCCATAGTGGCATCCCAAATGGCACCCTATTCCCTATGTGGTGCACTACTTTTCACCAGAGCCTTATGGGTCCTGTTCAAAAGTAGTGCACTATAAAGGACGTGTCCCATTTGGGACGTAGACAGAGTAAGCCTATAGCCTAAAGGCCTGTAGAATATATTCGCCTTTCCTGTGGCAGGGAGACGGAGAACCCAGTCAACCGGCTAATAAATCACTTACAGTCAGTGGCCCACACAACGTTACACTACAGTACCAACCAGCTCACAGTACACTACACTACCAACCAGCTCACAGTAAACTACAGTACCAACAAGCTCACAGTACACTACAATACCAACCAGCTCACAGTACACTACAATACCAACCAGCTCACAGTACACTACACTACCAACCAGCTCACAGTACACTACACTACCAACCAGCTCACAGTACACTACAGTACCAACCAGCTCACAGTACACTACAATACCAACCAGCTCACAGTACACTACAATACCAACCAGCTCACAGTACACTACAATACCAACCAGCTCACAGTACACTAAAGTACCAACCAGCTCACAGTACACTACAATACCAACCATCTCACAGTACACTAAAGTACCAACCAGCTCACAGTACACTACAATACCAACCATCTCACAGTACACTACAGTACCAACCAGCTCACAGTACACTACAATACCAACCAGATCACAATATACTATAATACCAACCAGCTCACAGTACACTACAATACCAACCAGCTCACAGTACACTACAGTACAAACCAGCTCACAGTACACTACAATACCAACCAGCTCACAGTACACTACAATACCAACCAGCTCACAGTATACTACAATACCAACCAGCTCACACACACAGTACACTATAATACCAACCAGCTCACACACACAGTACACTACAATACCAACCAGCTCACAGTACACTACAATACCAACCAGCTCACACTCACAGTACACTATAATACCAACCAGCTCACAGTACACTACAATACCAACCAGCTCACAGTACACTACAATACCAACCAGCTCACACTCACAGTACACTATAATACCAACCAGCTCACAGTATACTACAATACCAACCAGCTCACACACACAGTACACTATAATACCAACCAGCTCACAGTACACTACAATACCAACCAGCTCACACTCACAGTACACTACAATACCAACTAGCTCACACTCACAGTACACTACAATAACAACCAGCTCACAGTACACTACAATACCAACCAGCTCACAGTACACTACAATACCAACCATCTCACACTCACAGTACGCTACAATACCAACCAGCTCACAGTACACTACAATACAAACCAGCTCACAGCCACAGTACACTACAATACCAACCAGCTCACACTCACAGTATACTATAATACCAACCAGCTCACAGTACACTACAATACCAACCAGTTCACACTCACAGTACACTACAATACCAACCAGCTCACACTCACAGTACACTACAATACCAACCAGCTCACAGTATACTATAATACCAACCAGCTCACAGTACACTACGATACCAACCAGCTCACAGTACACTACAATACCAACCAGCTCACAGTAGACTACAATACCAACCTGCTCACACTCACAGTACACTACAATACCAACCAGCTCACACTCACAGTACATTACAATACCAACCAGCTCACACTCACAGTACACTACAATACCAACCAGCTCACACTCACAGTACACTATAATACCAACCAGCTCACAGTATACTATAATACCAACCAGCTCACAGTACACTACGATACCAACCAGCTCACAGTACACTACAATACCAACCAGCTCACAGTATACTACAATACCAACCAGCTCACACTCACAGTACACTACAATACCAACCAGCTCACACTCACAGTACACTATAATACCAACCAGCTCACAGTACACTACAATACCAACCAGCTCACACTCACAGTACACTACAATACCAACCAGCTCACACTCACAGTACACTACATTACCAACCAGCTCACACTCACAGTACACTACAATACCAACCAGCTCACACTCACAGTACACTACAATACCAACCAGCTCACACTCACAGTACACTATAATACCAACCAGCTCACACTCACAGTACACTACAATAACAACCAGCTCACAGTACACTACGATACCAACCAGCTCACAGTACACTACAATACCAACCAGCTCACAGTATACTACAATACCAACCAGCTCACACTCACAGTACACTATAATACCAACCAGCTCACAGTATACTACAATACCAACCAGCTCACACACACAGTACACTATAATACCAACCAGCTCACAGTACACTACAATACCAACCAGCTCACACTCACAGTACACTACAATACCAACTAGCTCACACTCACAGTACACTACAATAACAACCAGCTCACAGTACACTACAATACCAACCAGCTCACAGTACACTACAATACCAACCATCTCACACTCACAGTACACTACAATACCAACCAGCTCACAGTACACTACAATACAAACCAGCTCACAGCCACAGTACACTACAATACCAACCAGTTCACACTCACAGTACACTACAATACCAACCAGCTCACACTCACAGTACACTACAATACCAACCAGCTCACACTCACAGTACACTACATTACCAACCAGCTCACACTCACAGTACACTACAATACCAACCAGCTCACACTCACAGTACACTACAATACCAACCAGCTCACACTCACAGTACACTATAATACCAACCAGCTCACAGTACACTACAATACCAACCAGCTCACACTCACAGTACACTACAATACCAACCAGCTCACACTCACAGTACACTACATTACCAACCAGCTCACACTCACAGTACACTACAATACCAACCAGCTCACACTCACAGTACACTACAATACCAACCAGCTCACACTCACAGTACACTATAATACCAACCAGCTCACAGTACACTACAATACCAACCAGCTCACACTCACAGTACACTACAATACCAACCAGCTCACACTCACAGTACACTACATTACCAACCAGCTCACACTCACAGTACACTACAATACCAACCAGCTCACACTCACAGTACACTACAATACCAACCAGCTCACACTCACAGTACACTATAATACCAACCAGCTCACAGTACACTACAATACCAACCAGCTCACACTCACAGTACACTACAATACCAACCAGCTCACACTCACAGTACACTACATTACCAACCAGCTCACACTCACAGTACACTACAATACCAACCAGCTCACACTCACAGTACACTACAATACCAACCAGCTCACACTCACAGTACACTATAATACCAACCAGCTCACAGTATACTATAATACCAACCAGCTCACAGTACACTACGATACCAACCAGCTCACAGTACACTACAATACCAACCAGCTCACAGTATACTACAATACCAACCAGCTCACACTCACAGTACACTACAATACCAACCAGCTCACACTCACAGTACACTATAATACCAACCAGCTCACAGTACACTACAATACCAACCAGCTCACACTCACAGTACACTACAATACCAACCAGCTCACACTCACAGTACACTACATTACCAACCAGCTCACACTCACAGTACACTACAATACCAACCAGCTCACACTCACAGTACACTACAATACCAACCAGCTCACACTCACAGTACACTATAATACCAACCAGCTCACACTCACAGTACACTACAATAACAACCAGCTCACAGTACACTACGATACCAACCAGCTCACAGTACACTACAATACCAACCAGCTCACAGTATACTACAATACCAACCAGCTCACACTCACAGTACACTATAATACCAACCAGCTCACAGTATACTACAATACCAACCAGCTCACACACACAGTACACTATAATACCAACCAGCTCACAGTACACTACAATACCAACCAGCTCACACTCACAGTACACTACAATACCAACTAGCTCACACTCACAGTACACTACAATAACAACCAGCTCACAGTACACTACAATACCAACCAGCTCACAGTACACTACAATACCAACCATCTCACACTCACAGTACACTACAATACCAACCAGCTCACAGTACACTACAATACAAACCAGCTCACAGCCACAGTACACTACAATACCAACCAGTTCACACTCACAGTACACTACAATACCAACCAGCTCACACTCACAGTACACTACAATACCAACCAGCTCACACTCACAGTACACTACATTACCAACCAGCTCACACTCACAGTACACTACAATACCAACCAGCTCACACTCACAGTACACTACAATACCAACCAGCTCACACTCACAGTACACTATAATACCAACCAGCTCACAGTACACTACAATACCAACCAGCTCACACTCACAGTACACTACAATACCAACCAGCTCACACTCACAGTACACTACATTACCAACCAGCTCACACTCACAGTACACTACAATACCAACCAGCTCACACTCACAGTACACTACAATACCAACCAGCTCACACTCACAGTACACTATAATACCAACCAGCTCACAGTACACTACAATACCAACCAGCTCACACTCACAGTACACTACAATACCAACCAGCTCACACTCACAGTACACTACATTACCAACCAGCTCACACTCACAGTACACTACAATACCAACCAGCTCACACTCACAGTACACTACAATACCAACCAGCTCACACTCACAGTACACTATAATACCAACCAGCTCACAGTACACTACAATACCAACCAGCTCACACTCACAGTACACTACAATACCAACCAGCTCACACTCACAGTACACTACATTACCAACCAGCTCACACTCACAGTACACTACAATACCAACCAGCTCACACTCACAGTACACTACATTACCAACCAGCTCACATACCACCAGGAACAGTAAAGACCTGCCCACCTGCTGCTCAGACTAGTCTTACTTCAACATGTAGCATTATGGAAAGCAGTACAAATGCACACTGGCATTAAAGCTCAGCGTTTTTCTCTCCCATGCAACTATATTATCATGATTGCCTTTCTGATTGATTATCTTGGTCTATCCCATGCAACTATATTGTCATGATTGCCTTTCTGATCGATTATCTTGGTCTAGCCCATGCAACTATATTATCATGATTGCCTTTCTGATCGATTATCTTGGTCTAGCCCATGCAACTATATTATCATGATTGCCTTTCTGATCGATTATCTTGGTCTATCCCATGCAACTATATTATCATGATTGCCTTTCTGATCGATTATCTTGGTCTAGTCCATGCAACTATATTATCATGATTGCCTTTCTGATCGATTATCTTGGTCTAGCCCATGCAACTCAATGGAATCTTTCCTCAATGCCCGTACACATTCACACCAGCCTCAATGCAAAGCCTAACTGCAATCAATTACTAGCCCACCATGCAACTCTGCATACTATCTCCCCAATGCACGATCACATGGCAGCCCAGGCGGCAGGCATGCAGTGCCATGGACCCGCTGACCTTCAGAGAGGATAAATGGCCATTCATTTGCCCTTGGGCCGAGATGAGGGCTGAGTAGGCTGAACAGGCTCTCCATTGTGAGGAGGGCAGTAGCCTGGGGTCTCCTCTCAGTGAGGATCATCGTCATGGTGGACTAGAGGGAGGTCGGGGGGACGGAGGGAGCTGTCTTCGTCCCAAATGGCACCCTATTCCCTACATAGTGCACTACTTGTGACTAGGGCACGTACAGACTGAAGTGCATACTTTTTGACCAGAGCCATATGGGTCTTGATCAAAAGTAGGGCACTATGTAGAGAATAGGGTGCCATTTGGGATGCTCCCTGTCATTAGCTTCAGCTGATGCCTCCAGGGTTGGTTGGTTAGTGTCATGGCCCAGGGGCTGTTAATACAGGGTGTCCTATAGACATGTGGTGTGTCCAGATGTGCACAAATACAGTGAAATGCCTTTTTAACAAACTCTAAACCCAACAATGCAGTAATCAATATCAATGTGGTACTAAAAATAACAAGGTAGAACAAAAACACGGGAGATATAAAAATAAGAAATAAAAAGAACAGGAGAACGTAAGAAGCTGTAAACAGGGTCAGTTCATTACCATATTAACAATGTACAGGGACACTGGAGTGATAGTGGTAGATATGTAGAGGGGTAAACATACTATATACAGGGTCAGTTCAGTACCATATTAACAATGTACAGGGACACTGGAGTGATAGAGGTAGATATGTAGAGGGGTAAACATACTATATACAGGATCAGTTCAGTACCATATTAACAATGTACAGGGATACTGGAGTTATAGAGGTAGATATGTAGAGGGGTAAACATACTATATACAGGGTCAGTTCAGTACCATATTAACAATGTACAGGGACACTGGAGTGATAGAGGTAGATATGTAGAGGGGTAAACATACTATATACAGGGTCAGTTCAGTACCATATTAACAATGTACAGGGACACTGGAGTGATAGAGGTAGATATGTAGAGGGGTAAACATACTATATACAGGGTCAGTTCAGTACCATATTAACAATGTACAGGGACACTGGAGTGATAGAGGTAGATATGTAGAGGGGTAAACATACTATATACAGGATCAGTTCAGTACCATATTAAGAATGTACAGGGATACTAGAGTTATAGAGGTAGATATGTAGAGGGGTAAACATACTATATACAGGGTCAGTTCAGTACCATATTAACAATGTACAGGGACACTGGAGTTATAGAGGTAGATATGTAGAGGGGTAAGGTGACTAGGCATCAGGATATATGATAAACAGAGTATCAGCAGTGTACATGATGATTGTATGTGACTGTGTGTGTGTAGAGTCAGTATAAATGTGTGTGTGTGTAGAGTCAGTATAAATGTGTGTGTGTGTGTGTGTAGAGTCAGTATAAATGTGTGTAGTCAGTATAAATGTGTGTGTGTGTGTAGAGTCAGTATAAATGTGTGTGTGTGTAGAGTCAGTATAAATGTGTGTGTGTAGAGTCAGTATAAATGAGTGTGTAGAGTCAGTGTAAATGAGTGTAGAGTCAGTATAAATGTGTGTGTGTGTGTAGAGTCAGTATAAATGTGTGTGTAGAGTCAGTATAAATGTGTGTGTGTGTAGAGTCAGTATAAATGTGTGTGTAGAGTCAGTATAAATGTGTGTGTGTGTAGAGTCAGTATAAATGTGTGTGTAGAGTCAGTATAAATGAGTGTGTAGAGTCAGTGTAAATGAGTGTGTAGAGTCAGTATAAATGTGCGTGTAGAGTCAGTATAAATGTGTGTGTGTGTGTAGAGTCAGTATAAATGTGTGTGTGTGTAGAGTCAGTATAAATGTGTGTAGAGTCAGTATAAATGTGTGTGTGTGTAGAGTCAGTATAAATGTGTGTGTGTGTGTGTGTGTAGAGTCAGTATACATGTGTGTGTGTGTGTGTGTGTAGAGTCAGTATAAATGTGTGTGTGTAGAGTCAGTATAAATGTGTGTGTGTAGAGTCAATATACATGTGTGTGTGTGTAGAGTCAGTATAAATGTGTGTGTAGAGTCAGTATAAATGTGTGTGTGTGTGTAGAGTCAGTATAAATGTGTGTGTGTGTAGAGTCAGTATAAATGTGTGTGTGTGTGTAGAGTCAGTGTAAATGTGTGTAGAGTCAGTGTAAATGTGTGTAGAGTCAGTATAAATGTGTGTGTGTGTAGAGTCAGTATAAATGTGTGTGTGTGTAGAGTCAGTATAAATGTGTGTGTAGAGTCAGTATAAATGTGTGTGTAGAGTCAGTATAAATGTGTGTGTAGAGTCAGTATAAATGTGTGTGTAGAGTCAGTATAAATGTGTGTGTAGAGTCTACTATACTTTGGTACTCACCGTGTCGGTGTGGCCATGTGATCACCTGCTGGGTGTCGACCAACCATGCTGATTCAGCGTGTAGAATTGGAAAATAAACAGAAAATGACAGCTGATTTCCTGGTCAGAGGAAGATTGAAGCACATCTGGCATTTTCCATGCCAACAAGGGCCTCAAACCAAGTCATACTGCAATAAGAGCTCTACATCATTGTGTTGAGTATCTCTACGTCAAAATGTGTTTGAGTTGCAATAAATGAATGTTCTTGTTGCTACGGCTAGTTGCTATGTGCTATGTTCTTGTTGCTATGTGCTATGTTCTTGTTGCTAGTGGTAATATCGGCTCAGTTGTGTGCTGCAGACTCCTTTCTAAAGGCATCTGTTTCCCTCTCTCTGTCCCTCTCTTCCTCCATGCCCATCCCTCTGTCTGTCCCTCTCTTCCTCCATGCCCATCCCTCTCTCTGTCCCTCTCTTCCTCCATGCCCATCCCTCTATCTGTCCCTCTCTTCCTCCATGCCCATCCCTCTGTCTGTCCCTCTCTTCCTCCATGCCCATCCCTCTGTCTGTCCCTCTCTTCCTCCATGCCCATCCCTCTATCTGTCCCCCTCTTCCTCCATGCCCATCCCTCTATCTGTCCCTCTCTTCCTCCATGCCCATCCCTCTGTCTGTCCCTCTCTTCCTCCATGCCCATCCCTCTCTCTGTCCCTCTCTTCCTCCATGCCCATCCCTCTCTCTGTCCCTCTCTTCCTCCATGCCCATCCCTCTCTCTGTCCCTCTCTTCCTCCATGCCCATCCCTCTGTCTGTCCCTCTCTTCCTCCATGCCCATCCCTCTCTCTGTCCCTCTCTTCCTCCATGCCCATCCCTCTCTCTGTCCCTCTCTTCCTCCATGCCCATCCCTCTCTCTGTCCCTCTCTTCCTCCATGCCCATCCCTCTCTCTGTCCCCCTCTTCCTCCATGCCCATCCCTCTCTCTGTCCCTTTCTTCCTCCATGCCCATCCCTCTCTCTGTCCCTCTCTTCCTCCATGCCCATACCTCTGTCTGTGCTCCCCCTCTCTACTCTCCTCCCTCCCATCCTCCCTCCCAGGCTCGGCTGCGTTGCCAGGCAACATGGCGTACTTTGGGAGTGCCCAGGATGATGTGGATCTGGAGGATGAAGATGATGAAGAGGAGGAGTGTGACGACAGGATGTCAGCTCACAGCCACAACTCAACTTCCTGTCCGTCCTCACAGCGGAAAAACAAAACAACGCCGGGGAAGAAGGTCTCCAATGGACATGGTACTACTGATCTACCATGTTGTTTTGGTACACACTACTGATCTACCATGTTGTTTTGGTACACACTACTGATCTACCATGTTGTTTTGGTACACACTACTGATCTCCATGTTGTTTTGGTACACACTACTGATCTCCTTGTTGTTTTGGTACTCACTACTGATATACCATGTTGTTTTGGTACTCACTACTGATCTCCATGTTGTTTTGGTACACACTACTGATCTCCTTGTTGTTTTGGTACTCACTACTGATCTACCATGTTGTTTTGGTACACACTACTGATCTCCATGTTGTTTTGGTACACACTACTGATCTACCATGTTGTTTTGGTACACACTACTGATCTACCATGTTGTTTTGGTACTCACTACTGATCTCCATGTTGTTTTGGTACTCACTACTGATCTCCTTGTTGTTTTGGTACACACTACTGATCTCCATGTTGTTTTGGTACTCACTACTGATCTCCATGTTGTTTTGGTACTCACTACTGATCTACCATGTTGTTTTGGTACTCACTACTGATCTCCATGTTGTTTTGGTACTCACTACTGATCTACCATGTTGTTTTGGTACTCACTACTGATCTACCATGTTGTTTTGGTACTCACTACTGATCTCCATGTTGTTTTGGTACTCACTACTGATCTACCATGTTGTTTTGGTACACACTACTGATCTACCATGTTGTTTTGGTACACACTACTGATATACCATGTTGTTTTGGTACACACTACTGATCTACCATGTTGTTTTGGTACTCACTACTGATCTCCATGTTGTTTTGGTACATACTACTGATCTACCATGTTGTTTTGGTACTCACTACTGATCTACCATGTTGTTTTGGTACACACTACTGATCTACCATGTTGTTTTGGTACACACTACTGATCTACCATGTTGTTTTGGTACATACTACTGATCTACCATGTTGTTTTGGTACTCACTACTGATCTACCATGTTGTTTTGGTACTCACTACTGATCTCCATGTTGTTTTGGTACATACTACTGATCTACCATGTTGTTTTGGTACATACTACTGATCTACCATGTTGTTTTGGTACATACTACTGATCTACCATGTTGTTTTGGTACTCACTACTGATCTACCATGTTGTTTTGGTACACACTACTGATCTACCATGTTGTTTTGGTACTCACTACTGATCTCCATGTTGTTTTGGTACATACTACTGATCTACCATGTTGTTTTGGTACATACTACTGATCTACCATGTTGTTTTGGTACTCACTACTGATCTACCATGTTGTTTTGGTACACACTACTGATCTACCATGTTGTTTTGTTCTCCTTCTTGTTCACTCACTCAGTCACTCACTCACTCACTCAGTCACTCACTGAGTCACTCACTGAGTCAGTCGTTTGCTCGGTTTGCTCACAATAACTCAGTCAGCCAGTCACATCACTCACTCTTTCCCAGACGTCGTTCTACTCTACCTAGTAACAGAGCCTAGAGGCCCATACTGTATAATTCTCCCTCACCAATGAGAAGAAGCCTAGTGAATTACATCTCTATTTCCTCTCACACCATGAGTTGATGGAGAGCATTCCAAATCTATAGTGCACTACTTTTAACCAGGGCCCAGGCCCAAAGTAGTGCACTACATAGGGAATAGGGTGCAATTTAGGAAGCAAACCATGTACTCAATGATCCGCGTCTTTGCAACCTTTCGGTTACTAGGCCAATGCACTAACCACTAGGCTACCCTGCACTAACCACTAGGCTATCCTGCTCTAACCACTAGGCTCCCTACCAGCTACCTGCCACACTATGAAGGGATTAGGGTGATGGGACATGGTTTAAATGTAGTGCACTATGAAGGGAATAGGGTGATGGGACCTGGTTTAAATGTAGTGCACTATGAAGGGATTAGGGTGATGGGACCTGGTTTAAATGTAGTGCACTATGAAGGGTGATGGGACCTGGTTTAAATGTAGTGCACTATGAAGGGAATAGGGTGATGGGACCTGGTTTAAATGTAGTGCACTATGAAGGGTGATGGGACCTGGTTTAAATGTAGTGCACTATGAAGGGTGATGGGACCTGGTTTAAATGTAGTGCACTATGAAGGGTGATGGGACCTGGTTTAAATGTAGTGCACTATGAAGGGAATAGGGTGATGGGACCTGGTTTAAATGTAGTGCACTATGAAGGGATTAGGGTGATGGGACCTGGTTTAAATGTAGTGCACTATGAAGGGAATAGGGTGATGGGACCTGGTTTAAATGTAGTGCACTATGAAGGAATAGGGTGATGGGACCTGGTTTAAATGTAGTGCACTATGAAGGGATTAGGGTGATGGGACCTGGTTTAAATGTAGTGCACTATGAAGGGAATAGGGTGATGGGACCTGGTTTAAATGTAGTGCACTATGAAGGAATAGGGTGATGGGACCTGGTTTAAATGTAGTGCACTATGAAGGAATAGGGTGATGGGACCTGGTTTAAATGTAGTGCACTATGAAGGGAATAGGGTGATGGGACCTGGTTTAAATGTAGTGCACTATGAAGGGTGATGGAACCTGGTTTAAATGTAGCGCACTATGAAGGGTGATGGGACCTGGTTTAAATGTAGTGCACTATGAAGGGTGATGGGACCTGGTTTAAATGTAGTGCACTATGAAGGGATTAGGGTGATGGGACCTGGTTTAAATGTAGTGCACTATGAAGGGTGATGGGACCTGGTTTAAATGTAGTGCACTATGAAGGGTGATGGGACCTGGTTTAAATGTAGTGCACTATGAAGGGATTAGGGTGATGGGACCTGGTTTAAATGTAGTGCACTATGAAGGGAATAGGGTGATGGGACCTGGTTTAAATGTAGTGCACTATGAAGGGATTAGGGTGATGGGACCTGGTTTAAATGTAGTGCAATAGGGTGCCATGTGTGACTCGAACTCTGTAGGCCCATAGAGCTGCTCCTCCTTTAAGACCCATGGCCCTGGGTGAGAGCTGCTGCTCCTATAAGACCCATGAACCTGGGTGAGAGCTGCTCCTCCTTTAAGACCCATGGCCCTGGGTGAGAGCTGCTCCTCCTTTAAGACCCATGGCCCTGGGTGAGAGCTGCTCCTCCTTTAAGACACATGGCCCTGGATGAGACCTGCTGCTCCTATAAGACCCATGGCCCTGGGTGAGAGCTGCTGCTCCTTTAAGGCCCATGACCCTGGGTGAGAGCTGCTGCTCCTATAAGACTCATGGCCCTGGATGAGAGCTGCTGCTCCTTTAAGGCCCATGACCCTGGGTGAGAGCTGCTCCTCCTTTAAGACCCATGGCCCTGGGTGAGAGCTGCTGCTCCTTTAAGGCCCATGACCCTGGGTGAGGGCTGCTGCTCCTTTAAGGCCCATGACCCTGGGTGAGAGCTGCTGCTCCTTTAAGACTCATGGTCCTGGGTGAGAGCTGCTGCTCCTTTAAGGCCCATGACCCTGGGTGAGGGCTGCTGCTCCTATAAGACTCATGGCCCTGGGTGAGGACTGTTTATACTTTGCTTCAGTAGAAGTGAAAAACACCTGGTGCTATGCATACAGCGTGTGTGTTTGTGTGTGTGTGTGGGGGGGGGGGGGGGGGGGGGTGAAACCAGAGTCTGCAGTCAACTCAGCAGGAATCAGAGAGAGAGAAACTTACTGTGGAGGTCAACAGTCCACACACAGCTCAGCACTGACACCACCTTACAGAGAGAGAGAGAAACTTACTGTGGAGGTCAACAGTCCACACACAGCTCAGCACTGACACCACCTTACAGAGAGAGAGAGAAACTTACTGTGGAGGTCAACAGTCCACACACAGCTCAGCACTGACACCACCTTACAGAGAGAGAGAAACTTACTGTGGAGGTCAACAGTCCACACACAGCTCAGCACTGACACCACCTTACAGAGAGAGAGAGAAACTTACTGTGGAGGTCAAAAGTTGAGCTCATGTTTATTCTGTCAACTATGATGGATGGAGGAGGAGGAGGAGGAGTGCTTGTCTACATGTTGGACATACACTTAAATCAGCCTGGCCAGAGTTAGGGGAGGGATGTGTGTGTGAGCATTTGTTTGTGTGTATGAGTGTGTGTGAGAGCATTTGTTTGTGTGTGTGTGTGTGTGTGTGTGTACTGTATACAGAGGGTGTGTGTGTGTGTGTGTGTGTGTGTGCTGAAAAGTGCTCTGTGGGAAAGCCAAACGTTACCCGGCGCCAGAGTGTTGGTCCGACACACGTTGAGGGAACCAGAGACTTCTCCCAGCTAGAGCTTGTGCCAAGTAGGACACTTTAATATGCTGCACTGGCGGGAGGCCAACTGCTTCGTGTAAAATACAGCTCCCTCAGGCAGATATAGAGCACTGCTTTCACTGATTAACTGACCCAACAAACACTATTTCTCTGTTTCACTATCATCTTACTTTCCAACATTGGACACGTTCTTTCAGTAGGCCTATCGTCACAGTACGTGTAGTTTGAAAGCTGCAGGATATTTGAAGGGATGGATATGAGATGTTAATATAACCTTGGCTGGTTCCTGGTGTATTTGGTTCCTCTTGTCAAAGAGATATTGAGTGGCGTTGAAATGAGAGCGCTGTAAAGAAATGGGATTGGTCACCGTTCAAATAGGTGTTTGTTAGAACGACACTTCTGGGAGCGCCACAGGGAGTCACTGGAAGCTTTTCAACTGATTTGATTATGTACAGTCTCTTCAACGTACAGTCTCTTCAACGTACAGTCTCTTCAATGTACAGTCTCTTCAATGTACAGTCTCTTCAACGTACAGTCTCTTCAACGTACAGTCTCTTCAACGTACAGTCTCTTCAATGTACAGTCTCTTCAACGTACAGTCTCTTCAATGTACAGTCTCTTCAATTTACAGTCTCTTCAATATACAGTCTCTTCAATATACAGTCTCTTCAATATACAGTCTCTTCAATGTACAGTCTCTTCAACGTACAGTCTCTTCAATGTACAGTCTCTTCAATTTACAGTCTCTTCAATGTACAGTCTCTTCAACGTACAGTCTCTTCAATGTACAGTCTCTTCAATTTACAGTCTCTTCAATATACAGTCTCTTCAATATACAGTCTCTTCAATTTACAGTCTCTTCAATATACAGTCTCTTCAATATACAGTCTCTTCAATGTACAGTCTTCAATGTACAGTCTTCAATTTACAGTCTCTTCAATGTACAGTCTCTTTAATATACAGTCTTCAATGTACAGTCTCTTCAACGTACAGTCTCTTCAATGTACAGTCTTCAATGTACAGTCTCTTCAACGTACAGTCTCTTCAATGTACAGTCTCTTCAATATACAGTCTCTTCAATATACAGTCTCTTCAATGTACAGTCTCTTCAATGTACAGTCTCTTCAATGTACAGTCTTCAATGTACAGTCTCTTCAACGTACAGTCTCTTCAATGTACAGTCTCTTCAATGTACAGTCTCTTCAATGTACAGTCTCTTCAATGTACAGTCTCTTCAATGTACAGTCTCTTCAATGTACAGTCTCTTCAATATACAGTCTCTTCAACGTACAGTCTCTTCAATGTACAGTCTTCAATGTACAGTCTCTTCAACGTACAGTCTCTTCAATGTACAGTCTCTTCAATGTACAGTCTCTTCAATGTACAGTCTCTTCAACGTACAGTCTTCAACGTACAGTCTCTTCAACGTACAGTCTCTTCAATATACAGTCTTCAATGTACAGTCTTCAATGTACAGTCTCTTCAACGTACAGTCTCTTCAATGTACAGTCTCTTCAATATACAGTCTCTTCAATATACAGTCTCTTCAATATACAGTCTCTTCAATGTACAGTCTCTTCAATGTACAGTCTCTTCAATGTACAGTCTTCAATGTACAGTCTCTTCAACATACAGTCTCTTCAACGTACAGTCTCTTCAATGTACAGTCTCTTCAATGTACAGTCTTCAATGTACAGTCTCTTCAATATACAGTCTCTTCGATGTACAGTCTCTTCAATGTACAGTCTCTTCAAGGTACAGTCTCTTCAACGTACAGTCTCTTCAACGTACAGTCTCTTCAATGTACAGTCTCTTCAATATACAGTCTCTTCAATGTACAGTCTCTTCACTTTACAGTCTCTTCAATATACAGTCTCTTCAATATACAGTCTCTTCAATATACAGTCTCTTCAATGTACAGTCTTCAATGTACAGTCTTCAATGTACAGTCTCTTCAACGTACAGTCTCTTCAATGTACAGTCTCTTCAATGTACAGTCTCTTCAATGTACAGTCTCTTTAATATACAGTCTCTTCAATGTACAGTCTCTTCAATATACAGTCTCTTCAATGTACAGTCTTCAATGTACAGTCTTCAATGTACAGTCTCTTCAACGTACAGTCTCTTCAATGTACAGTCTCTTCAATATACAGTCTCTTCAATATACAGTCTCTTCAATATACAGTCTCTTCAATGTACAGTCTCTTCAATGTACAGTCTCTTCAATGTACAGTCTCTTCAATGTACAGTCTTCAATGTACAGTCTCTTCAACGTACAGTCTCTTCAATGTACAGTCTCTTCAATGTACAGTCTCTTCAATGTACAGTCTCTTCAACGTACAGTCTTCAACGTACAGTCTCTTCAACGTACAGTCTCTTCAATATACAGTCTTCAATGTACAGTCTTCAATGTACAGTCTCTTCAACGTACAGTCTCTTCAATGTACAGTCTCTTCAATATACAGTCTCTTCGATGTACAGTCTCTTCAATATACAGTCTCTTCAATGTACAGTCTCTTCGATGTACAGTCTCTTCAATGTACAGTCTCTTCGATGTACAGTCTCTTCAATGTACAGTCTCTTCAACGTACAGTCTTCAACGTACAGTCTCTTCAATGTACAGTCTCTTCAATATACAGTCTCTTCAATGTACAGTCTCTTCAATGTACAGTCTTCAATGTACAGTCTTCAATGTACAGTCTCTTCAACGTACAGTCTCTTCAATGTACAGTCTCTTCAATGTACAGTCTCTTCAATATACAGTCTCTTCGATGTACAGTCTCTTCAGTGTACAGTCTCTTCAACGTACAGTCTCTTCAATGTACAGTCTCTTCAACGTACAGTCTTCAACGTACAGTCTCTTCAATATACAGTCTCTTCAATGTACAGTCTCTTCAATGTACAGTCTCTTCAACGTACAGTCTTCAACGTACAGTCTCTTCAATGTACAGTCTCTTCAATGTACAGTCTCTTCAACGTACAGTCTTCAACGTACAGTCTTCAACGTACAGTCTCTTCAATATACAGTCTCTTCAATGTACAGTCTCTTCAATGTACAGTCTTCAACGTACAGTCTTCAACGTACAGTCTTCAACGTACAGTCTCTTCAATATACAGTCTCTTCAACGTACAGTCTCTTCAATGTACAGTCTCTTCAACGTACAGTCTTCAACGTACAGTCTTCAACGTACAGTCTCTTCAATATACAGTCTCTTCAACGTACAGTCTTCAACGTACAGTCTTCAACGTACAGTCTCTTCAATGTACAGTCTCTTCAACGTACAGTCTCTTCAATGTACAGTCTCTTCAACGTACAGTCTTCAACGTACAGTCTTCAACGTACAGTCTCTTCAATATACAGTCTCTTCAACGTACAGTCTCTTCAATATACAGTCTCTTCAATGTACAGTCTCTTCAACGTACAGTCTCTTCAATGTACAGTCTTCAACGTACAGTCTTCAATGTACAGTCTTTTAAAGTTACTTAGTAATTATAATGTACCTGTAACTGTAACAGACATAAAACAAATATAGACATATCATAACAGACTGACAGTTGCATCCCACTGAGAACACACTGGTTGAATCAATGTTGTTTCCACGTCAATTCAATGAAATGACGTTGAACCAACGTGGATTAGACGTTGAATTGACGTCTGTGCCCAGTGGGGATAGCTCTTAACACATGACAGATAGACTGACACTGCTATCATAGTTATCAGCTTAGGCATTGTCCTCCGTATATTATTCAAGTGTGAAATATGGTTTATCTGAGAAGCTTCTGCATAGTTTGAATAGCTAGCCTACATTTGTTTGTCCATTTAGTATGGTATTTATGGTTTGTTAATAATAGCTGCACACACATTGTGTGTGGATGTGTGGATGTGTGGATGTGGCTTTGGCCACACCAGGTTCAAGGTTAATGTAAGGATAGAGTAAACAGAAAAGTTGTAAAACTGATGTTGAAAACAGTGTAAACAGTCCATACATTTCATCGTTCTCATTCTGTGTTCCAGTGTTGAATGGCCACAGCAGGTCCTTACGGGGGAAGGAGCTCTTCCTGAGGCCCAGAGGGAGAGAGGCTATCCAGGCCAGAGAGAGGGCTGAGAGGGGAGAGGCCCGGCGGGAGAACCACAGGACCTCTACAGGACGCCCAGCCAGGACCTCCAGCACCACCCACAGTCTTCGCCACAGCAGGCCCAACAAGGAGCACCCAAAGCAGGTACACCAGGGAGACACAGATGGGCTGGGATGGAGAGTACCTGGGCTGAATCCCAAACGGCACTCTATTGAATATTCTCTATGTAGTGTACTACCCTTGACCAAGGCCTATAGGGCTCTGGCTAAAAGTGGTGTACTATATAGTGAATAGGGTGCCTTTCGGGACAGATTAAGTGTGTATCTTAATGGTCTGATGCCAGCATGCCAGTCTGTTAGTGTTGGCCCCAGTATTCTGTCGCTGCTGGAGGGTTTACATTTCCTGTCCTCCTGGTACAGCTTCCTGTTGGCTACAGACATGCTGACCTCTCTCTCTCCCCCAAATTCTCTCTATCTCTCAAGCCAGACTTCCCCTTCCCCTCGGCCGTAACTAACCCCTCAACGTTTACAAATCTGATCTGTAAGGTTTAAGGAAGCAATATGGTGGAAACTCCACCATTACAGTGCTGACATAGTGACACTGTTCTGTATGGCAACTGGGAGCAGTGATGCCCTCTGGTGGGTGGAGTGGGATGGTTCCCTCATTCTTCCCAGCAACGCTCAGCCCCTCCCCGACACACACACACAGACACCTTTATGCAGAGGAATAATACTGACAGCAGTTACTGGCTTCATGTACATAACCTTGGCAGACATACGTCATTAAGAATATTTAGCATGAGTGCTATTTCAAACACATTCCAATTTGGGTCTTCATTCAGTCACTGATCCAAATGGCACCCTATTCCCTATGTAGTGCACTACTTTTGATTGGTGCCCTATGGGCTCTGGACAAAAGTAGGCAACTATATAGGGATTAGGATGCCATTTGGGACACAGGCCTGATCTCCTTTGTGCATCTGCTGTTGTATAGGAGGGATGCCAGAAACCTCTCCCTGTCCTTGGCAAACCAACAGGTGACAGATTGTCTGGTGTCCTGTCCACCTTGGTGTGGAACTAATCAACTACACCTCAGTAAGAGAGGAGATCTGAAGTCTGTAATGTTCCACTACTGTATATGATCAGGTTAAAACGTGGGCCGATAGTCAATGATGAAATGTACAGCAGCTATAGATATAGAAGGAGAAGACATACTGGACCTAGGTATAAATGATGATGGAGCTAGGTATAAATGATGATGGAGCTAGGTATAAATGATGATGGAGCTAGGTATAAATGATGATGGAGCTAGGTATAAATGATGATGGAGCTAGGTATAAATGATGATGGAGCTAGGTATAAATGATGATGGAGCTAGGTATAAATGATGATGGAGCTAGGTATAAATGATGATGGAGCTAGGTATAAATGATGATGGAGCTAGGTATAAATGATGATGGAGCTAGGTATAAATGATGATGGAGCTAGGTATAAATGATGATGGAGCTAGGTATAATTGATGATGGAGCTAGGTATAAATGATGATGGAGCTAGGTATAAATGATGATGGAGCTAGGTATAAATGATTATGGAGCTAGGTATAAATGATGATGGAGCTAGGTATAAATGATGATGGAGCTTACGTACAAATGATGATGATGTGAGATTTCCAAAAAGTACTTATTTTTGATAATCATCCTTGTGTCTATTGCAGGTTTCAAAAGTGAACAGGCTGTCGCGGGTATCGTCAGCTACCGTACGCAACTCCTGTGCCAAAAAGCCGCCGGCCTCCCGACCACTGCTGTCCAGAACTGTGAAGTCCACAGCCACAGCGCTTCCCAGGGGCCACGTCCGCTACACCAAAGCCAGACTTCTCAAAGAGGCCAAACTCACCGTGGGCAAAAGAGCCTCCTCCAAAGCTCGCCAACCCCTGAAGAACCAACGGCGCTCTGCCTGTGGCAGTGCCCGCCGCCACCCACGCCCACCACACTCCAACTCAGGAAAACTCTCAAGTGGCGATGCAAAGACTCCCAACAAACAGAAGGTACAATCCAACAAGGCAGCCGGCAGGTGTTGCCTACAACGAGTCAACGGGCAGCTTCACCCACGCCGATGTGGCGGTAAGCAGGTACTGCAGGGGCGTGAGGGCGTCAGACACTCCAAGCGACGTCTGGGGCTCCCGGCTGAGGAGAGTCCAACAGAGACACCGGAGTCTTCGCCGGAGGTCAAGAAGGTTAGACTGCAGATCAATGCCCCGGAGACGCGAAGCAGCAGGAAGGTCAATGTCCAGGAGAAGGCTGTGGCGGGGTCCGGCGGCCATCTTGGTAAGGTCACGTCATCCCGACCTTCCTCCTCGGAGCAAAGACCCAAACGAGCCTCCGCTGGCAAGCTGATGTTGACCCGACAAGCACAGCCCATACCCCCTACTGCTAATACTACTACTACTGCTAATACTACACCACCAGCTAAGAACACTACTTATAAGAAAACTTTCCAGGGCACTTCCAAGAACACTTCCCATGTCACTTCCAAGGGCACTTCCACCTCCACTTCCACTAGCTCAGCAGCCAAGGTGAAACCAGGCACCAGCAGCCCAGCTAAACCAGCAGCAGAGCCTAAAGCAGCAGAGAGGCAGCGGGAGAGTGGGGAGAAGAGAGGTGCAGCACCACCCCCTCCCCCGCCCCTAACCGAGGTGCCAGTGTTCAGACCCAGTCTGGAGGAGTTCCACGACCCTCTGGTGTATGTGGAAGCGGTGCGCGGGCAGGCAGAGAGCTATGGGCTGTGCAGGGTGGCTCCTCCTCAGGACTGGAGGCCAGAGTGCAAGCTGAAAGAGGACATGAGGTTTGTGACCCAGGTGCAGCACATCCATAAGTTGGGTCGGCGCTGGGGGCCCAATGTACTCCGGCTGGCCTGCATCAGGAAACACCTCCAGGCCCAGGGCATCTCCATGGAGGATCCCCCGCTCATAGGTACATTTCTGTAGAACTGATACTTAGGGTGCATCCCAACTGGCACCCTATTTGCTACATAGTACACTACTTTTGACCAGAGCCCTATGGGGGCCCTATGGACCCTGGTAAAAAATAATGCACTAAGAAAAGGGTTTCATTTGGGACTAAGACTGTCACTAAGGTTTAATGTCAAAGACATTTAGGGAGCTACAAATAGTTCCTCCACATCCTGTTATTCTAGTACAGTTTCATGTTATTCTAGTACAGTTTCATGTTATTCTAGTACAGCTTCATCTTATTCTAGTACAGTTTCATCTTATTCTAGTACAGTCATGTTATTCTAGTACAGTTTCATCTTATTCTAGTACAGTTTCATCTTATTCTAGTACAGTCATGTTATTCTAGTACAGTTTCATCTTATTCTAGTACAGTTTAATCTTATTCTAGTACAGGCATGTTATTCTAGTACAGTTTCATCTTATTCTAGTACAGTTTCCTCTTATTCTAGTACAGTTTCATCTTATTCTAGTACAGTTTCATGTTATTCTAGTACAGTTTCATCTTATTCTAGTACAGTTTCATCTTATTCTAGTACAGTCATGTTATTCTAGTACAGCTTCATGTTATTCTAGTACAGTTTCATCTTATTCTAGTACAGTTTCATCTTATTCTAGTACAGTCATGTTATTCTAGTACAGTTTCATCTTATTCTAGTACAGTTTCATCTGATTCTAGTACAGTTTCATCTGATTCTAGTACAGTTTCATCTGATTCTAGTACAGTTTCATGTTATTCTTGTACAGTTTCATGTTATTCTAGTACAGTTTCATGTTATTCTAGTACAGTTTCATGTTATTCTTGTACAGTTTAATCTTATTCTAACACATATGTCAACTACATAGAGTGGCTATCTATCAGGTTGTACAGTTTGAAGTTTCCTCATGTTAATTCAGTGTGCTGCTAACGGTTTCCTTCTGAGGGAACTATACTATAGTTAAATGGCTTCTCCCAAATTACCTCTGACCCCCCCACCCTCTCATCCTGACCTCTGACCCCCCCACCCTCTCATCCTGACCTCTGAACCACCTCTCATCCTGACCTCTGACCCCCCCATCCTGACCTCTGACCCCCTCATCCTGACCTCTGAACCACCTCTCATCCTGACCTCTGAACCACCTCTCATCCTGACCTCTGAACCACCTCTCATTTTGACCTCTGAACCACCTCTCATCCTGACCTCTGAACCACCTCTCATCCTGCCCTCTGAACCACCTCTCATCCTGACCTCTGAACCACCTCTCATCCTGACCTCTGAACCACCTCTCATCCTGCCCATTGGCTGCTGCTGATTGCTCTTAGTGCGTTTGTAAGTGAGACCTTGATTCTGACCTTACCTAGTGAGGAAGGATTACAGTTCCTCTGCCAGGTGGCAGCTTTGATGAGATTACACTGGGAGAGATGGGGGTTGTCAGGATCCCCGACACACACACACACAGTCACACACACAGTCACACACACACACACACACACACACACACACACACACACACACACACACACACACACACACACGACTAATGTAGCTCACACACAGTCACATACACACACACTCACACTCTCACACACACTGACAACCCCCAGACCAGTAGCAGTGTGTGTGTGTGAGAGAGTGAATGAGTGTGTGTGTGTGTGTGTGTGTGTGTGTGTGTGTGTGTGTGTGTGTGTGTGTGTGAGTGAGTGAGTGAGTGAGTGAGTGAGTGAGTGAGTGAGTGAGTGAGTGAGTGAGTGAGTGAGTGAGTGAGTGAGTGAGTGAGTGAGTGAGTGAGTGAGTGAGTGTGAGTGAGTGAGTGTGTGTGTGACAAATGGGGAACGTCTGTAAGGGGATTTTACAGGCAGCAGACACCCATGGTGAGGGAAAGGAGAGGAACGAAGTAGCAGAGATATTACACTCTGTCTGCATCTCAAATGGCACACTATTCCCTATATAGTGCATGACCAGGGCCCATTTTAGTTATATAGGGAATAGGGTGCCATTTGGGACACAGACATTCTCTCTCTCAGGCTCCAATACCTACAGGCCTCTGCTTTGTCAGAGTGGGCCTCAACCTCAAACAGGATCATGGCTGTCTAAACCAGGCTGTCCTGGCTAACAGAGCCAAGTCATTTATTCATCAAACATCCACAGCCTCTCATCTAGAACTGTAATTTGTTTGAAAGCTTATTGTAAATGTAGTGAATGTTGCTGCTTTTTCAGAATCCATGTTTATCAGCCCTGTTGGTCCTCTCTATATCCTCCCAGATGCATACAGTATATCCATTTTAACCTGTGTTCTTCTATCTTGGTCATGGGCGCCCACAGGGTGTGCATGCTTTTGTTCCAACCCAGCACTAACAGCCCAGTACTAATACACCAAATCAACCAATCATTATTAAGCCATGTGGTTTCACAGAACCAGGATTAAAGAACATTGTTTTAACCTCCTTGTTCTGTGTTCTGTCTCGCCCTCCTTCATTCCCTTCTCTTCCTCCTTATCCTCCCTCCCTCTCTTCCTCCTTCACTCCCTCCCAACCTCCTCCCTCCCTCTCTTCCTCCTTCACTCCCTCCCTATCCCTCTCACCCTCCCTCCCTCCCTCTTTCACTCCCTCCCTATCCTCCCTCCGTCCCTCTCACCCTCTTTCACGCCCTCCCTCCTTCTCTTCCTCCATATCCTCCCTCTCCCCCTCCCTCCCTATCCTCCCTCTCTCTCTCTCTCTCCTCCACTCCCTCCTCTTCCTCCTTATCCTCACTCTCACCCTCTTTCACTCCCTCCCTAACCTCCCTCCCTCCTCCACTCCCTCCTCTTCCTCCATATCCTCCCTATCTCCCTCCTCTTCCTCCCTCTCTCTCCTTCACTCCCTCCTCTTCCTCCCACTCTCCCTCCCTGCCAGGCGGATGTGAGTTGGACCTGGCCCGGTTCTTTCAGCTCATCAACGACATGGGCGGCATGCAGCAGGTCAGCGACATGAAGAAATGGAATAAGCTAGCCGACCAGCTCCGTATCCCCAAGACTGCACAGGTACTGTACTGCTTCAAGGCTGCATAAATGGCACCCCGTTCTCTATATAGTAGACTGCTTTTGACCAGGGTCCATAAGACTCTGGCCTACTATATAGGGAATAGGGGGCCATTCGGTACTCAGTCTCTTGTGTTGACCATGATGCTGTTCTGTAACAAACAATTCCTTCCGGCATCCGTGCCTTGTAGTGTTTCATCTACACTGAAGTGGGTCATTTTGTTTTTATCCTACTTTTTTATTTGAGATTGACTTCTGATGAAAACCAACAGCCAGCCCAGCTAGCTGCATAGCTAAGTATAGCACTTTGACATTTGATGTTAACACTGCCCTCCCTGTCAACTGTCAACTGCAACGTAATAATATCCTACCACCCGACCACAGGATCGTCTGGCCAAGCTGCAGGAGGCCTATTGTCAGTACCTACTGTCCTACGACTCCCTGGACCCCGCTGAGCGCATCCGCCTGGAGAGGGAGGTGCTGGAGGAGAAGGGGAGGCTGGAGAAGAAGAGAGGGCCCCTGGAGGGCCACTCAGATGACTCCCAACAGAGCCTGCTCCAGCTGCCCCGCTGTGAGCCCAAGAATGGCCTGGTAAACGGGGTGATCCGGAGGAACGGCCTGCCCAGGAACCTGGAGGAAGGAGCGAAAGAGGGGAAGAAACAGGAGAAGGACATGTGGCTGAGGTCCAGCAGGAGGAGACTGTTCTCTCAGGAGAAGAAAGGAGGAAGAGGAGGAGCAGAGGAGGAGAAAGAGTTTCTTAGCGACCAGCACAAGTGTATATACAGGGTAGGTCATGTTAGCCCCTTTCTCTGACCCTGTACACACTCAGGTTGAACAACTGATGAACAACACATTTGGCACAACAAATGTGATACAACAGACAGTTTTTCTGGACCAAAATAATTACCCAAGCATAGTGGAGGCACTACAACATGCACAATGCTTGTGTAAATATTCGATTGGTTAAGTCTATTGGTTAATGAGCTCTGTGGTAGCTGTGTGTGGGCAGATTGAATACAGTGCAGCACTGTCAATACAGTGTGTATAGCTGTTAGTGCCTGGCGGCAGAACTACAATATCCCTGGTTCAGTTGCTCTCACATCGAATATAGGTCATTGCACATCTGGAAGCACAGAGGCCACATACACACGATCACACACACACACACACACACACACACACACACACACACACACACACACACACACCTCATTTTGACAACACGTCACCTCATGTCAACTTATCACTGCCAGTGTCTCTGTCTTGATGCTCCATGATGATCTTCTGTTGCTCACACTTCTCTTATCAGTAGTGTCAGTTCCAGTTCTCCTGTAGTATCAGTTAGTTCTCCTGTAGTATCAGTTAGTTCTCCTGTAGTATCAGTTAGTTCTCCTGTAGTATCAGTTACAGTTCTCCTGTAGTATCAGTTAGTTGTCCTGTGGTATCAGTTACAGTTCTCCTGTAGTATCAGTTAGTTCTCCTGTAGTATCAGTTAGTTCTCCTGTAGTATCAGTTAGTTCTCCTGTAGTATCAGTTAGTTCTCCTGTAGTATCAGTTAGTTCTCTTGTAATATCAGTTAGTTCTCTTGTAATATCAGTTAGTTCTCTTGTAATATCAGTTAGTTCTCTTGTAGTATCAGAGACAGTTCTCTTGTAGTATCAGTTAGTTGTCCTGTAGTATCAGTTAGTTGTCCTGTAGTATCAGTTAGTTGTCCTGTAGTATCAGTTAGTTCTCCTGTAGTATCAGTTAGTTCTCCTGTAGTATCAGTTAGTTCTCCTGTAGTATCAGTTAATTCTCTTGTAGTATCAGTTATTCTCCTGTAGTATCAGTTAGTTCTCCTGTAATATCAGTTACAGTTCTCCAGTAGTATCAGTTAGTTCTCCTGTAGTATCAGTTAGTTCTCCTGTAGTATCAGTTAGTTCTCCTGTAGTATCAGTCAGTTCTCATGTAGTATCAGTCAGTTCTCATGTAGTATCAGTTACAGTTCTCTAGTAGTATCAGTTAGTTCTCCTGTAATATCAGTTACAGTTCTCCAGTAGTGTCAGTCAGTTCTCATGTAGTATCAGTTAGTTCTCCAGTAGTATCAGTTAGTTCTCCTGTAGTATCAGTCAGTTCTCCTGTAATATAAGTTAGTTCTCCTGTAATATAAGTTAGTTCTCCTGTAGTATCAGTTAGTTCTCCTGTAGTATCAGTTAGTTCTCCTGTAGTATCAGTCAGTTCTCCTGTAATATAAGTTAGTTCTCCTGTAGTATCAGTTAGTTCTCCTGTAGTATCAGTCAGTTCTCCTGTAATATAAGTTAGTTCTCCTGTAGTATCAGTTAGTTCTCCTGTAATATAAGTTAGTTCTCCTGTAGTATCAGTTAGTTCTCCTGTAATATAAGTTAGTTCTCCTGTAGTATCAGTTAGTTCTCCTGTAATATAAGTTAGTTCTCCTGTAGTATCAGTTAGTTCTCCTGTAGTATCAGTTAGTTCTCCTGTAGTATCAGTCAGTTCTCCTGTAATATCAGTTAGTTCTCCTGTAGTATCAGTTAGTTCTCCTGTAATATAAGTTAGTTCTCCTGTAGTATCAGTCAGTTCTCCTGTAATATAAGTTAGTTCTCCTGTAGTATCAGTTAGTTCTCCTGTAGTATCAGTTACTTCTAGCGTTTCCTCTCTCAGTTTGACTTCCTACTTTTTAAACCTGGCTCGTAGGGACTATTCTGTCTGTGAATGCCAGCATAGCTGGACCCATATGAAATCAATATATTGGGCCATAATAAGAAATACAGCAATCTCCTCCACACATGTGGGAAAGCTTACAGTGACTGACTGTAGTCCAACCAACCAGGGATTTTCCTGGCACATTCATACAGGCTGTCAGTCTCTGTCCCTGCCCAGCTGTCTGTCGTGTATCTGAGCCTATGTCCCAAATGGTGCCCAATTCCCTGTCTAGTGCACTACTTTTAACCAGGGCCCTTAGGGCTCCGATCGAAAGTAGTACTCTATATACGGGAATAGTTAGCCAATTGGATAAGGGAATAGGGTGCCATTTGGATAAGGGAATAGGGTGCCATTTGGATAAGGGAATAGGGTGCCATTTGGGAGGCAACCTGAGAAAACCGTCTGGATGGAAGACTCCCCTTCAGAATGTGCTGAGGCAGCAGCGGGGAGAGGAAGGAAGATGATGTCATGCAGCACAGTGACATCCACATGTATCATTTTTGTCTGGCTGTTCAACTAACTCTCCCATCTGGTTGGCTGTGATAATCGTTACATTGACAGTCTGCGTCCCAAATCACATTCCTATTCCCTTTTCTGATGCACTACTTTTGACCAGAGCCTGTTCAAAAGTAGGATGTCGTTAGGGACGGAGACAGTGTATCAAGGGACATAAAAGACGACTTCCTGTATGGTCTTACTAGTCTCTTTGGTTGTGCTTCTGAGTCATTTGATTGGCAGGATATCAAAACACCTCGGTCCATAAGCTCGTACACTCTTTGTGTTGATGATTTGCTGTGATAATCTTTACATTGACTGTGTATCAGGGAACTTGAAAGGGACTGTAAGGTCTCAGCCCTCTCTTTGTGTTTCTCTATGGCAGGGGAAGTCGGTTTCTCTCACTACGTTCTACAGGACAGCCAGGAACACTATGAACATGTGTTTCAATAAGGAGCCTGGGACGGCTGAGGTGGAGGTAAGGTCTACATATCCCAAACTGTTATATACCTGCTACGTAGGTTGCACTGCTTAAGGCCCTATTCAGGTTTCAGAGAAGTTGACTTAACATGGACTTAAATAAAAAAAAATAAAAAAAATGGACTTGTCCATATTTTATAGACATAAATCCATGTTAAGTCTACTTATTTCAAGTCTGAATCGGCCCTTAGTGCACTACTTTTGGTCAGGGCCCTGCTTTTTGGGACGCAACCATATAGTCATAATGAATAAGTAGTATAATTCACTGGGACCGTAAGTAGGATAATTCACTGGGACCATAAGTAGTATAATTCACTGGAACCATAAGTAGTATATTTCACTGGGACCATAAGTAGGATAATTCACTGGGACCATAAGTAGTGTAATTCACTGGAACCATAAGTAGTATAATTCACTGGGACCGTAAGTAGTATATTTCACTGGGACCATAAGTAGGATAATTCACTGGGACCATAAGTAGGATAATTCACTGGGACCGTAAGTAGGATAATTCACTGGGACTGTAAGTAGTGTAATTCACTGGGACCATAATTAGTATAATTCACTGGGACCATAAGTAGTGTAATTCACTGGGACCGTAAGTAGTATAATTCACTGGGACCGTAAGTAGTGTAATTCACTGGGACCATAAGTAGTATAATTCACTGGGACCACAATTAGTATAATTCACTGGGACCATAAGTAGTGTAATTCACTGGGACCGTAAGTAGGATAATTCACTGGGACCATAAGTAGGATAATTCACTGGGACCATAAGTAGTGTAATTCACTGGGACCATAAGTAGTGTAATTCACTGGGACCATAAGTAGTGTAATTCACTGGGACCATAAGTAGTATAATTCACTGGGACCACACCATAAGTAGTGTAATTCACTGGGACCATAAGTAGTATGATTCACTGGGACCATAAGTAGTATAATTCACTGGGACCATAAGTAGTATATTTCACTGGGACCATAAGTAGTATATTTCACTGGGACCGGACCATAAGTAGGATAATTCACTGGGACCATAAGTAGTATAATTCACTGGGACCATAAGTAGTATAATTCACTGGGACCATAAGTAGTGTAATTCACTGGGACCATAAGTAGTATAATTCACTGGGACCACACCATAAGTAGTGTAATTCACTGGGACCATAAGTAGTATGATTCACTGGGACCATAAGTAGTATAATTCACTGGGACCATAAGTAGTATATTTCACTGGGACCATAAGTAGTATATTTCACTGGGACCGGACCATAAGTAGGATAATTCACTGGGACCATAAGTAGTATAATTCACTGGGACCATAAGTAGTATAATTCACTGGGACCATAAGTAGTATGGAGATGACTGATCAGGTCATTGACATATTTCTTCTCTCCTCTTGTCTTTCTTGTCAGCCATCCCACTGTGTGATCTACTGTCACTACTCGTTTTTTCATCTACATTAATGCAATAATGTTTCTGTCTGTGATTGCAGCAGGAGTACTGGAACATCGTGGAGCAGAGGGAATGTCATGTTGCCGTGCACTGTGGGAAAGTGGACACTAAAACTCATGGGAGTGGCTTCCCAGTTGGAAAGTCTGAGACGTTTTCAAAGTAAGGGCCTAACGGCATTATCCTATCACATGAATGGAGGATTTTGAATTTCCTGCTTATTCCCTCCTGATTCCTGGAATCTTCCAACTGGGATTTCTGGAGAACCGGGGAATTTTTGGAAAGTTAGGGGAATTTTACAACCCTATAAGGACATGCATAAAATATGTGTTCTGTTCTCTTGTCTCCACTCAAGACATGGATGGAACCTTACAATCCTTCCCAATAATTCAGGATCCATCCTACGCCATCTTGGTGCTGTGCCAGGTAATCATCAACACCTATGACCCTCTCCTCTTACACAGGATGACATGTATTGTAATACAGACAGTTGTAAGTAGCTGCAGAGTGAACTGAAGGACTGAAGCTTAACTACAACAGTTCCTTGAATGTATGTTGCGTTAGTTTGTTGTTGTTTTATACCGTATATCCTCATTTTTGGTGACACAATTCAATAACATTCTGCTATGAATTAAGTGAACTTGAACTGACTAGAACATCTTGACAGTCTACTGTGTCTTCCTTTGTGGTTGTACAGGAGTCACCATTCCTTGGCTGAACATCGGCATGGTCTTCTCTACCTCATGCTGGTCGCGAGACCATCACCGCCTTCCATACATTGACTACTTACACACGGGTGCTGACTGCATTTGGTAAGTAGTGGTTCACTGCTCACTGCCCTCTCCTAGTTTAATCCTACGGTCACTCAGGTTCACCACCTGCCACAGCCAATGGAGCTCAGCGTCAGTTAGTCAAGCCTGGTCAAATAGAACTGGTGGAGATTGATTTAATAGAACTCCCTGAGCGTGGTCAGTACAGTATGAAGGAAACGCTGTATGGCTCAGTAGGTAGAGCATGGCGCTCGCAACACCAGGATAGTGGGTTTGATTCTCTGGGCCATCCATACGTAAAATGTATGCAGTATGACGTAAGTCTTTATTGGATAAATCTGCTAAATGGTATATATTTAAGCAATAAGGCACGAGGGGGTGTGGTATATGGCCAATATACCACGGCTAAGGGCTGTTGTTAAGCACGACAGTGGAGTGCCTGGACACAGCCCTTAGCCGTGGTATATTGGCCATATACCCCCCCCCCCCCCCCGAGGTGCCAGGAATCCTTGAAAGACGGTACAATATAAACTTTTCTTCCACAAATATTTGTCTTAATATCTGATAGACCAAATAATATATATATCACACCATGTAAAGGAACAACCTCCTAATTCAGAAATGTTTTTCTCATAAATTTACAACTAAGTGGATTTATGTCAACTCAGTCAGACACCATAAAATGCTAATTTAATTTGTACATTTATTGTCCAAGTGTTTGAAGACCTTGTTTGTTTAATTCTATCGTTACATTATTCAAATATGAAATACAAATCTCCAAATGCATTTTTATAAAGCATTTTTATAACGCTATATAATGCTCCGGGGCTAATTTTATAAAACATTTATAAAACATAAAACATAAAACATTTATTAGCATTTTGGCATGTTTTTCTAGATTCAGAACATAAAACATTTATTAGCATTTTGGCATGTTTTTCTAGATTCAGAACATAAAACATTTATTAGCATTTTGGCATGTTTTTCTAGATTCAGAACATAAAACATTTATTAGCATTTTGGCATGTTTTTCTAGATTCAGAACATAAACATTTATTAGCATTTTGGCATGTTTTTCTAGATTCAGAACATAAAACATTTATTAGCATTTTGGCATGTTTTTCTAGATTCAGAACATAAAACATTTATTAGCATTTTGGCATGTTTTTCTAGATTCAGAACATAAACATTTATTAGCATTTTGGCATGTTTTTCTAGATTCAGAACATAAAACATTTATTAGCATTTTGGCATGTTTTTCTAGATTCAGAACATAAAACATTTATTAGCATTTTGGCATGTTTTTCTAGATTCAGAACATAAAGCATTTATTAGCATTTTGGCATGTTTTTCTAGATTCAGAACATAAAACATTTATTAGCATTTTGGCATGTTTTTCTAGATTCAGAACATAAAACATTTATTAGCATTTTGGCATGTTTTTCTAGATTCAGAACATAAAACATTTAGCGTTTTGGCATAAAACAACATTTATAAAGGAAACATGATCCCATAGCTCTATCACAGCAAATATGTCAATAGTTTAACCATGTGTTGCAGAAGAGTGATTCAAATATTTTTTTATAACAATTTTTTTTTTTAAAGTTCATAAGTGGTTTAGCCATCGGTGACGGAGTTGACAACAGATACTCAAAACAGACATTTTTGCCTCAAAGTATTTTACATTTGTAAAATATATTAAATTATTCTTTCAGCACTCTGACGGAGTTAACGTTAGACAAAAATATATATTTTCTTTTACCGTGGTGATTTCTATATTGTTTGTTTAAAACATATCAGATAGTAGAGAACTTTCCAGACCATAAGTGGTCTTGTTGCACTACATGTAATGAGAACTTGAATAAGAGGTCATTATGGTCGTGCTCACCCTGCTCATTCCTGATTTGAGTTGACCAAATCTCCAGACACATCTTTTAGGAATCACAGTTTCGAGATAAGGGCTATTGCAAATAACTACACAAGATCCTTTTTCAGTTAATATTAATTATTGCCAGTTAAAAATATATATATAATTACACTTTTTTGGAGAGTTTGAAATCGGGATCCTTTTCTCCAGACAATGGCATTTCCGGGTATCGAGCCAACATGGAAATGAATAATATTGAAAATATTTACACAATTCCGAAAGCAAATCTTTCCCCTTATAAAATTCCCCTTAATGTAATTGTTGAGCTCAAATAAAATCCTATAAAACTACAATAAAAAATAAAGCTTCATTGCCAGACAAGGATATTTTTGATTTACTAGTGCTATGACATGTGTCCACTAACTCCAACATGTTATCATATAGTGATACACAATTAGATCCCAATAACCCATGTAACCCGGTGTTCAGGTACTGTATTCCTGCTGAGGAGAAGGTGAAGCTGGACAAGGTGGTTCACACACTACTGCAGGCTAATGGAACCCCAGGACTGGAGATGTTGGAGAACAACATCATGGTGTGACTGCAGGATACACTGTCCACACATACAGTATAAACATGGACTACAGAAACACTGTCCACACATACAGTATAAACATGGACTACAGAAACACTGTCCACACATACAGTATAAACATGGACTACAGAAACACTGTCCCCCCCCTACAGTACAAACATGGACTACAGAAACACTGTCCACACATACAGTATAAACATGGACTACAGAAACACTGTCCCCCCCCTACAGTACAAACATGGACTACAGAAACACTGTCCCCCCCTAAAGTATAAACATGGACTACAGAAACACTGTCCCCCCCCTACAGTACAAACATGGACTACAGAAACACTGTCCCCCCCTAAAGTATAAACATGGACTACAGAAACACTGTCCACACATACAGTATAAACATGGACTACAGAAACACTGTCCCCCCCTACAGTACAAACATGGACTACAGAAACACTGTCTACACATACAGTATAAACATGGACTACAGAAACACTGTCCCCCCCCTACAGTACAAACATGGACTACAGAAACACTGTCCCCCCCTAAAGTATAAACATGGACTACAGAAACACTGTCCACACATACAGTATAAACATGGACTACAGAAACACTGCCCCCCCTACAGTACAAACATGGACTACAGAAACACTGTCCCCCCCCCCCCCCCCCTACAGTATAAACATGGACTACAGAAACACTGTCCCCCCCTACAGTTTAAACATGGACTACAGAAACACTGCCCCCCCCCCTACAGTACAAACATGGACTACAGAAACACTGTCCCCCCCCCCCCCTACAGTATAAACATGGACTACAGAAACACTGCCCCCCCTACAGTACAAACATGGACTACAGAAACACTGTCCCCCCCCCCCTACAGTATAAACATGGACTACAGAAACACTGCCCCCCCCTACAGTACAAACATGGACTACAGAAACACTGTCCCCCCCCCCCCCTACAGTATAAACATGGACTACAGAAACACTGCCCCCCCCTACAGTACAAACATGGACTACAGAAACACTGTCCCCCCCTACAGTACAAACATGGACTACAGAAAAACTGTCCCCCCCTACAGTACAAACATGGACTACAGAAACACTGCCCCCCCTACAGTATAAACATGGACTACAGAAACACTGTTCCCCCCCCCCCCCCTTACAGTACAAACATGGACTACAGAAACACTGTCCCCCCCCCCCCTTACAGTATAAACATGGACTACAGAAACACTGTCCCCCCCCCCCTTACAGTATAAACATGGACTACAGAAACACTGTCCCCCCCCTTACAGTATAAACATGGACTACAGAAACACTGCCCCCCCCCTTACAGTACAAACATGGACTACAGAAACACTGTCCCCCCCCCCTTACAGTATAAACATGGACTACAGAAACACTGTCCCCCCCCCTTACAGTATAAACATGGACTACAGAAACACTGTTCCCCCCCCCCCCCTTACAGTATAAACATGGACTACAGAGACACTGTCCCCCCCCTTACATTACAAACATGGACTACAGAAACACTGTCCCCCCCCCCTTACAGTACAAACATGGACTACAGAAACACCGTCGTCCCCCCTTACAGTACAAACATGGACTACAGAGACACTGTCCCCCCCCCTTACAGTACAAACATGGACTACAGAGACACTGTCCCCCCCCTTACAGTACAAACATGGACTACAGAAACACTGTCCCCCCCCTTACAGTATAAACATGGACTACAGAAACACTGTCCACACATACACACTGTGCTCTGGTGAAAATTTCTGCACTATATAGAGAACAGGGTGTAAGTAGTGCACTATATAGGGAACAGGGTGTAAGTTCTGCACTATATAGGGAACAGGGTGTAAGTAGTGCACTATATAGGGAACAGGGTGTAAGTAGTGCACTATATAGGGAACAGAATGCCATTTGGGATGTAGACTTGGTCGTTAGGTAATACATGTTCTCTGTCTCTCTCCCTCCCGCCAGATCTCTCCGGAGGTGCTGTGTCGAGCGGGGGTCAAAGTGCACCGGACCGTCCAGCAGAGTGGCCAGTTCGTCGTCTGTTTCCCGGCGGCGTTCGTCTCCAAGGTGTGCTGCGGCTACAGCGTCTCCGAGACAGTGCACTTCGCCACCCCCCAGTGGCTGAACACGGGATACCAGGCTGCCAAGGTTGGAGCCCCCCGTCGTACCAATGCTTGAAGGAAAAGCCATTAGTTGAAAGAAGAGTAGAGTTTAATTCAGTACATAATGTATTATAATGTTACGTGCCATGCTAACATTACTGTAGTATTTAGTATAGTGTTACTAGTCATTGGCATCGGCATGTTAAATGTTGTTTTCACAGATAAAGTTGCAAGATCAGTTTGTTTAAAGTATTGGTCTTCAGCATTAATACAGATTCAATTCTCCATTAAAAAAAAAATCTGAATTACTTTTCTGTTACAATAAATAAAATATATATATATTGTTATTCAAGACAATTTTAAAATGATATAAATGTCTTTGCTAAAATTAACGAAAATCCATTTTCGTTTAGGGGTCTGACCACATAGAGTATGAACTCCTGTACCTGTCCTGTACCTCTCCATGCTCCTGTACATCTTGGGGTGGCCAGTTTGACTGAGTTCCAGTCCTGAAAGCTCCTCACGAAGGGGTGGTAAACCAGGCTCTAAAGTCTGACTTAACCAGCTTAGTTTAGTCAGTCAGTCAGTCTGTCTGTCAGTCAGTCAGTTCAGATAGAGTGGACAAACTGAGGGTAGAGAGTGCCTCTGTGTACCCAGTGTTCCGCTGGTCAATTCAGTATCAAAGATTCTGTTATCCACATGGATCTTAGTTCCCTACACATCTACTGCATGAAAGGAGGGATTTGCGAGGGTTTACCAAACTGAGCACCTCCATTAATCTGAACTGGGATATGTTGTGAAAAGACCCTGTCCTATCAAATGTTCAAATATCTCTTACCTCTCCTTCCCAGGAGCTGAAATGTCGACGCATAGAGAGGTCCTTCTCCATGGAGAAGTTGCTGTACCAGATCGCAATGTCAGAATCCAAACGGGAGAATGGTGTCATTCTGAGTACCATGACCTCACTTCTCAAAGACCTCAGGTGGGTTTAACTATTTAACCAATAGCAGTATTATCATTCCAGATCACAGTATCAATAGCAGTATTATCATTGTAGATCACAGTATTAATACCAGTATTATCATTGTAGATCACAGTATTAATAGCAGTATTATCATTCCAGATCACAGTATCAATAGCAGTATTATCATTGTAGATCACAGTATTAATACCAGTATTATCATTGTAGATCACAGTATTAATAGCAGTATTATCATTGTAGATCACAGTATCAATAGCAGTATTATCATTGTAGATCACAGTATTAATAGCAGTATTATCATTGTAAATCACAGTATCATTGCAGATCACAGCATTAATAGCAGTACTATATTTGTAGATCACAGTATCAATAGCAGTACTACATTTGTAGTTCACAGTATCAATAGCAGTACTATATTTGTAGTTCACAGTATCAATAGCAGTATTATCATTCCAGATCACATTATCAATAGCAGTATTATCATTCCAGATCACAGTATCAATAGCAGTACTATATTTGTAGATCACAGTATCAATAGCAGTATTATCATTCCATATCACAGTATCATTGTAGATCACAGTATTAATAGCAGTACTATATTTGTAGATCACAGTACCAATAGCAGTACTATATTTGAAAATCACAGTATTAATAGCAGTACTATATTTGTAGATCACAGTATTAATAGCAGTATTATCATTGTAGATCACAGTATTAATAGCAGTATTATCATTGTAGATCACAGTATTAATAGCAGTATTATCATTGTAGATCACAGTATCAATAGCAGTATTATCATTGTAGATCACAGTATCAATAGCAGTATTATCATTGTAGATCACAGTATTAATAGCAGTATTATCATTGTAGATCACAGTATTAATAGCAGTATTATCATTGTAGATCACAGTATTAATAGCAGTATTATCATTGTAGATCACAGTATTAATTGCAGTATTATCATTGCAGATCACAGTATTAATAGCAGTATCATCATTGTAGATCACAGTATTAATAGCAGTATTATCATTGCAGATCACAGTATTAATAGCAGTATCATCATTGTAGATCACAGTATTAATAGCAGTATTATCATTGTAGATCACAGTATCAGTAGCAGTATTATCATTGTAGATCACAGTATTAATAGCAGTACTATATTTGTAGATCACAGTACCAATAGCAGTACTATATTTGTAGATTACAGTATTAATAGCAGTACTATATTTGTAGATCACAGTACCAATAGCAGTACTATATTTGTAGATCACACTATTAATAGCAGTACTATATTTGTAGATCACAGTATCAGTAGCAGTAATATCATTGTAGATCACAGTATTAATAGGAGTACTATATTCGTAGATCACAGTACCAATAGCAGTACTATATTTGTAGATCACAGTATCAGTACCAGTATTATCATTGTAGATCACAGTATTAATAGCAGTATTATCATTGTAGATCACAGTATTAATAGCAGTATTATCATTGTAGATCACAGTATTAATAGCAGTATTATCATTGTAGATCACAGTATCAGTAGCAGTATTATCATTGTAGATCACAGTATTAATAGCAGTATTATCATTGTAGATCACAGTATTAATAGCAGTATTATCATTGTAAATCACAGTATCATTGCAGATCACAGCATTAATAGCAGTACTATATTTGTAGATCACAGTATCAATAGCAGTACTACATTTGTAGTTCACAGTATCAATAGCAGTACTATATTTGTAGTTCACAGTATCAATAGCAGTATTATCATTCCAGATCACATTATCAATAGCAGTATTATCATTCCAGATCACAGTATCAATAGCAGTACTATATTTGTAGATCACAGTATCAATAGCAGTATTATCATTCCATATCACAGTATCATTGTAGATCACAGTATTAATAGCAGTACTATATTTGTAGATCACAGTACCAATAGCAGTACTATATTTGAAAATCACAGTATTAATAGCAGTACTATATTTGTAGATCACAGTATTAATAGCAGTATTATCATTGTAGATCACAGTATTAATAGCAGTATTATCATTGTAGATCACAGTATTAATAGCAGTATTATCATTGTAGATCACAGTATCAATAGCAGTATTATCATTGTAGATCACAGTATCAATAGCAGTATTATCATTGTAGATCACAGTATTAATAGCAGTATTATCATTGTAGATCACAGTATTAATAGCAGTATTATCATTGTAGATCACAGTATTAATAGCAGTATTATCATTGTAGATCACAGTATTAATTGCAGTATTATCATTGCAGATCACAGTATTAATAGCAGTATCATCATTGTAGATCACAGTATTAATAGCAGTATTATCATTGCAGATCACAGTATTAATAGCAGTATCATCATTGTAGATCACAGTATTAATAGCAGTATTATCATTGTAGATCACAGTATCAGTAGCAGTATTATCATTGTAGATCACAGTATTAATAGCAGTACTATATTTGTAGATCACAGTACCAATAGCAGTACTATATTTGTAGATTACAGTATTAATAGCAGTACTATATTTGTAGATCACAGTACCAATAGCAGTACTATATTTGTAGATCACACTATTAATAGCAGTACTATATTTGTAGATCACAGTATCAGTAGCAGTAATATCATTGTAGATCACAGTATTAATAGGAGTACTATATTCGTAGATCACAGTACCAATAGCAGTACTATATTTGTAGATCACAGTATCAGTACCAGTATTATCATTGTAGATCACAGTATTAATAGCAGTATTATCATTGTAGATCACAGTATTAATAGCAGTATTATCATTGTAGATCACAGTATTAATAGCAGTATTATCATTGTAGATCACAGTATCAGTAGCAGTATTATCATTGTAGATCACAGTATTAATAGCAGTATTATCATTGTAGATCACAGTATTAATAGCAGTATTATCATTGTAGATCACAGTATTAATAGCAGTATTATCATTGTAGATCACAGTATTAATTGCAGTATTATCATTGTAGATCACAGTATTAATAGCAGTATTATCATTGTAGATCACAGTATCAATTGCAGTATTATCATTGTAGATCACAGTATTAATAGCAGTATTGTCATTGTAGATCGCAGTATTAATAGCAGTATTATCATTTTAGGTCATAGTATTAATAGCAGTATTATCATTGTAGATCACAGTATCATCATACATGGAATGTAATTCTACTCTTAAAAGGGCAATCTGGGATTCAAAAAATGACAAAACAGTCACCCCTCCACCTGTTGAATAAACAGCAGTCACCCCTCCACCTGTTGAATAAACAGCAGTCACCCCTCCACCTGTTGAATAAACAGCAGTCACCCCTCCACCTGTTGAATAAACAGCAGTCACCCCACCACCTGTTGAATAAACAGCAGTCACCCCTCCACCTGTTGAATAAACAGCAGTCACCACCTGTTGAATAAACAGCAGTCACCACCTGTTGAATAAACAGCAGTCACCCCTCCACCTGTTGAATAAACAGCAGTCACCCCTCCACCTGTTGAATAAACAGCAGTCACCCCTCCACCTGTTGAATAAACAGCAGTCACCCCTCCACCTGTTGAATAAACAGCAGTCACCCCTCCACCTGTTGAATAAACAGCAGTCACCCCTCCACCTGTTGAATAAACAGCAGTCACCCCTCCACCTGTTGAATAAACAGCAGTCACCACCTGTTGAATAAACAGCAGTCACCCCACCACCTGTTGAATAAACAGCAGTCACCCCTCCACCTGTTGAATAAACAGCAGTCACCACCTGTTGAATAAACAGCTGTGGGGTGGGGCTGGAGAAATGTAACCACTCAAGAATCAATAGCTATACATCATTCATTTAAAAGTACAACATGTTACCTATCTCAAATTGACCCTTTCCACAACTTAAAAAAAAGAAGTAAACAGTAGCCATTGATGACAGACGATACACCAGTCTGCTCTACCTGTTCCAGGGATACAGAGTTGAGACAGCGCAGGGATCTGTTTGACGCCGGGCTGCGGTCTGTTGCCCGCTACTGTAGCCATGACAACCAGGCCTCGTCAGAGAGCAGGAGGATCCAGCGCCAGTGGCTGAGGCTCGACCCCTCAGACCGACGCTGCCAAGTGTGCCAACACCTCTGCTACCTCTCCATGGTGAGTCTTTACTGGGCCGGGAAGGTTGGGCACAAACAGGGATTCAATCAAAGGCAGGTTGTCGACAAGCACTGTACGGCCAACAAGGCATCTTCTTTTTTTATTTTTTTACCCCCTTTTCTCCCCAATTTAGTGGTGTCCAATTATTAGTAATTACTATCTTGTCTCATCGCTACAACTCCCGTACAGGCTCGGGAGAGACGAAGGTCGAAAGTCATGCATCCTCCTATACACAACCCAACCAAGCCGCACTGCTTCTTAAGACACCGCGCATCCAACCCGGAAGCCAGCCGCACCAATGTGTCGGAGGAAACACCGTGCACCTGGCGACCTTGATTAGCATGCACTGCGCCCGGCCCGCCACAGGAGTCCCTGGTGCGCGATGAGACAAGGATATCCCTACCGACCAAACCCTCCCTAACCCGGACGACGCTAGGCCGATTGTGCGGACCTCCCGGTCGCGGCCGGCTGCGACAGAGCCTAGGCGCGAACCCAGAGTCTCTGGTGGCACAGACCACTGCGCCACCCGGGAGGCCCCAACAAGGCGCCTTCTAAAGGCCATTTCCCTGATGTTCGTGGAGATGGCATCAATGGTTAAGTCTGCAGATGGGGGCTCAATCGTAAATGTCCTGTAAAAAGACCGGTCTTACTTTATTGTCCCTGAAGGGAAAATGTGTTTATTCTGTGTCCTGATGGCATGCTCCTCATGTCGCTGCAGATGGTTCAGGAGGGAAAATGTGTTTATTCTGTGTCCTGATGGCATGCTCCTCATGTCACTGCAGATGGTTCAGGAGGGAAAATGTGTTTATTCTGTCCTGATGGCATGCTCCTCATGTCGCTGCAGATGGTTCAGGAGGGAAAATGTGTTTATTCTGTGTCCTGATGGCATGCTCCTCATGTCACTGCAGATGGTTCAGGAGGGAAAATGTGTTTATTCTGTCCTGATGGCATGCTCCTCATGTCACTGCAGATGGTTCAGGAGAGAAAATGTGTTTATTCTGTCCTGATGGCATGCTCCTCATGTCTCTGCAGGTGGTTCAGGAGGGAAAATGTGTTTATTCTTTGTCCTGATGGCATGCTCCTCATGTCGCTGCAGGTGGTTCAGGAGAGTGAGAACGTGGTGTTCTGTCTGGAGTGTGTCCTGCTGTACGTACAGAAACACAAGTCCTGCCGAGGCCTCAAAATGATGTACCGTTACGACGAGGTACTACACTACACTACACTACTACAGTAAACTACACACTACTACAGTAAACTACACTACACACTACTACAGTACACTACACACTACTACAGTACACACTACTACAGTACACTACTACAGTAAACTACACACTACTACAGTACACACTACTACAGTAAACTACACTACTACAGTACCCTACACACTACTACAGTAAACTACACTACACTACACTACTACAGTACAGTACACACTACTACACACACTACACACTACTACAGTAAACTACACACTACTACAGTACACTACACTACAGTACACACACTACTACACACACTACACACTACTACACACACTACACACTACTACAGTAAACTACACTACACACTACTACAGTAAACTACACTACAGTACACTACACACTACTACAGTAAACTGCACTACACTACAGTAAACTAAACTACACTACAGTACACTACACTACACTACAGTACACTACACACTACTAAAGTACACTACACTACACTACAGTAAACTACACTACACTACAGTACACACTACTACAGTACACTACACTACAGTACACTACTACAGTACACTACACACTACTACAGTAAACTACACTACAGTACACTACACACTACTACAGTAAACTACACACTACTACAGTACACTACTACAGTAAACTACACTACTACAGTACACTGCACTACAGTACACTACACACTACTACAGTAAACTACACTACACTAAAGTACACTACACACTACTACAGTACACTGCACTACAGTATATTACACTTCACACTACTACAGTACACTACACACTAATACAGTAAACTACACACTACTACAGTACACTACACACTACTACAGTACACTACACACTACTACAGTACACTACACGCTAATACAGTAAACTACACACTACTACAGTACACACTACTACAGTACACTACTACAGTAAACTATACTACACACTACTACAGTAAACTACACACTACTACAGTACACACTACTACAGTACACTACACACACTACACACTACACACTACTACAGTAAACTACTACAGTACACTACTAAGGGTACACTACTTTAAATTATTTTCCAACATTTGATGTAACCTTATTTAACCAGGAGAGTGAAAATTCTCAGAACTTGAAAGCAGTTCAGTTCAACACCATCAATACATTCATAGTCTAGACCTCCATTATTAGGCAGTAGGAGGTCGTCAATTACTACACCCACTCTTCAATGTCAACCCACATTCTTCTTCTCCCGATTCCAATTTCTCTTCCTCTCAGGACCAAATCAACCATCTGGTGAGCAGGGTGTGTGGGAGAGTGCTGGAGAAGAGCGGCGCTGAGAAGAGGAGAGGGACGAGAGGACTTCAGGGCCCCGGTGAGGCGTCCACCCCGGCCAAACGCAGCGCCCGAAACAGAACCTCCATCACTGTGTCCCTCACCCGCCTCCCCTCCTCCACCCTGCCCAAAGACCGCCCTCAGCTCTAATTAACTCACATCACGGGCCGCGTTCCATTACTTCACATCCTTCCTTCCTGGGTTCTTTGAGGTAAACACAGATGTACAAGTGGTTAGGTTACTACCACCCAATTACTGTCACCAATCCAACCGATTCACACCTGTGATTACGTCAAAGGAAGGAAGGAAGGAAGGAAGGAAGGAAGGAAGGAAGGAAGGACTTCTGAAGTGTTCCAACAGGACCCGTGTTTCACTACGGTACATTTCTCTCTGCTCAGTGTGGAGAATGTGCTCCTTAAACCACGGCTTTTGCACTAGAGTAAAAAAACAACAACATGTTTTTAAGAGGCATTAATGGCTGGATTCAGTTCTGTATCGGAGGATCCGCGTTAACAGCTCAATTGAAATTTGAAGGCAACGTTCCCGCGTATCTCAGCTCAATTGGAAATTAGCTTTAAAAAAATGTTAGCGCGGATCTTCAGCCGTATGGATGGAAACCCAGCCCTTCGTCCAATACTGTATATTGTATCTAGATATCACAATATCCTCCTAGCTACACCTACTGTTATTACCTACAGACTTCCCTGGTGCTACATCTTGGTGCTCAATTTATACTGTCTTTGGTGTAGTAGTAGTAATAATAATAATGATCATTTCTCCTTTTGCTCAAAGCCATTGGACTGCATCCTGAACTGTGAACACGTTTGTAGAACTTGTTACCAATAAGTGGATTCTACACACAGTTTTGCGTTTAGACTCCAACCAGTAATAAGGCTCTTCAGGGGTTTGTAATACATGCATTACGATACAAAGATTTTTCCAGCGGAGCGCAAAAAGTGGGTTGTGTTTATTAGTGCTAAACGTAGCAAAACGTTTTGCAAACAGAAAAAAAAAACAAGCGTTCCTTATTGGACATGTTCAGGTAGTCCCTCCTCGTTTTGGCCCTTTTGCTTCCGTTTGGTTCCTAGTGAATACGACCCTGGCCTCAGTATTAAACAGGGCCCCTTCTCAGATCATTGATGTTATAATTATTTAGAGAATTGGCCAAGAGTGGAACGGTAATCATGGGCTTCACACCGCTCATCTGACCATTTTGGTGTGAAACACTGTGCCTAAAAAAAAAAAATGCATACTAATCATTTTTAATCACTCCTGGTGCCGATAGTTTTTGTTTTGTGACCAAGTTATCCACTCTAGACCCTTACAGGCTCTTGACCTGCAACTCTTGGGTCTGCGGCACTGCGTTCCAAATGGCAGCCTATCCCCTATTTAGAGCACTAATTTTGACCCGAGCCCCAAGGGCACTATATAAGGAATAGGGTGCCATTTGGGAGAGTCACAGTCCAGGTGTTTTATCAAAGAACAAAAAGTGAAAACCACAACAGCATTGTACATATAAAACATTGTCAATGTCTAAAGATACATGTACCTGAGCCTTTTAAGGAATGGAATGCAGTGTTTTGGAGTAGGGGATTTATGAAGAAAAAGCCTTACCCCCCCCCCCACTCCACCACCACCAGTTACTTCATCTGTGGCCCCGTATACACTCAACGGTTGTGATACAAAAAAACATCTAGAATTACACAAGTGTTGTGGAGACAGTGAAATGGTTGTGTAAACATTTTTTTGTGCAGACAAAAAAAATAATATATATTGTATCACAACTCTTGTGTCAACTGTGTTGGACATTAGTTGTATGGGGCCAGGGTTGCCCTGGTAACACGTATGGAGAAGTGCTGCATAGTTTGAATCCCTTCGTTTTTTTTTTACCTAAACTTTGTTTTTACGAAAAGGGAAAATAAGTAGAAGAATAATAAAAATGGTAAAATCTACTATGTACAGAAGGAGTAACTCCTGTTGTTGCACTCCAGCCTCGCGACAAGAGTCCTTTAAAATCAGCTTGTTGAGACCCCTTACAAAAACAATCAATTTTCAAAGTTCACGTATATACAGAGTTGGATGTTTTTTTAAAAAGCGTGCTTAATGTTTTTTTTTTTTTTACAACAGGCTCATTACAGCCGACCGTCTCATTTCTTATCTCGGATTCTGTTTTCCTTCCATGCTGATTCAAGTTGGACAATGACCGATTTATTTTCTATTGTATTTGTTAGTACCCATTAAGGTTTGAATAAAAAGGTTTGACAGTGTCTATCCAAATGTGTTCTTCTCAGTGCCGTGTGTCTGTACCCTCCAAGCATCCTAACCCAAACATCTCTCTCTGTGTTTAAGAACCACCAAGCTATTCTAGTTATTGACTTCAAAGCTTTGGTTTAAACTCCCAGTGTAATGTCTGAAGAATGCAGTCCCTTGAACATTTTAAACAACTTTATTATCATTTACTTAGATATAATTGGATACAAGGAAGGAAGCTACATTTCATTTATAAAAAACAGAAAAGAAAAAAAAGTTTTTTTGGGGGAAAAATGCAAAACGGACCCCCAGATCAGCGTCTAGGAGCTACCCTATACCCCCTAGAGCCGTTCTCACCCAGGGGGCAGCTCTGTGACGGCTCCTAAGAGGCCTGCGAGTCGCTGTCGTCAGAGTTCTTGAACGTCTCTGCCTCGGGCAACGACACCAGGGCTGTGTCGGCCTGCACTTCCTCCTCGTCTGGCAGTACCAGGGGCTGGTCTCCGTCGGCCTCGCTGCCCTCCCCCTCCTGGTACTCCCCCAGGCTGGTGTCCTGGCTGGTGTCCTGGCTGGCTGAGCCTGGCTCCGTGGAGGAGAAGGAAGACGGCTTGTTCCTCAGTTCCGCCTGGGTGGGCACCCGCAGGGAGATCTCAGAGGACAACGACTCAGGGTCTGGACCTGGGGGACAGGAGGGAGGGAGAGGGGATCAGTCCAACATCACGGCTCTGCCTATATATGGGATACAGGGTTCCTTTTGGGACTCAACCACATGCTCCATCATGTGATTCTAGTGTGCTGCAGTGTATAATCTCTGTTTTGTTTGAACTCATGACAACACAACTCTGTTATCCCCAGGGTGACGCGCATGCTTTGATACCATGCGTTCATAAGAAAGTGGCTTGCTAGCAACGCACTTAATAACATGACTAAATGGACACAAGCGAATACGGTCTCTGTACCATTGGTGGCTACGTGATAGCATTAGCCATACGGTCTCTGTACCGTTGGTGGCTACGTGATAGCATTAGCCATACTGTCTCTGTACCGTTGGTGGCTACGTGGTAGCATTAGCCATACTGTCTCTGTACCGTTGGTGGCTACGTGATAGCATTAGCCATACTGTCTCTGTACCGTTGGTGGCTACATGATAGCATTAGCCATACTGTCTCTGTACCGTTGGTGGCTACGTGATAGCATTAGCCATACTGTCTCTGTACCGTTGGTGGCTACGTGATAGCATTAGCCATACTGTCTCTGTGGCTACATGATATCAACAAATGGTCGTCCCAAATTGCACCCTATTCCCTACATAAATTAGTACAAATAAGTAGTAAGCCTTCCGCAAGCCTGTTTCTATAGTGAGGCAGCTTGATGTACCAGTACACCTCCTGGACAGGACACTAGTCTATCTCCTGTCTCTGTAGTGAGGCAGCTTGATGTACCAGTACACCTCCTGGACAGGACACTAGTCTATCTCCTGTCTCTGTAGTGAGGCAACTTGATGTACCAGTACACCTCCTGGACAGGACACTAGTCTATCTCCTGTTTCTGTAGTGAGGCAGCTTGATGTACCAGTACATCTCCTGGACAGGACACTAGTCTATCTCCTGTCTCTGTAGTGAGGCAACTTGATGTACCAGTACACCTCCTGGACAGGACACTAGTCTATCTCCTGTTTCTGTAGTGAGGCAGCTTGATGTACCAGTACACCTCCTGGACAGGACACTAGTCTATCTCCTGTTTCTGTAGTGAGGCAGCTTGATGTACCAGTACATCTCCTGGACAGGACACTAGTCTATATCCTGTTTCTGTAGTGAGGCAGCTTGATGTACCAGTACACCTCCTGGACAGGACACTAGTCTATCTCCTGTTTCTGTAGTGAGGCAGCTTGATGTACCAGTACACCTCCTGGACAGGACACTAGTCTATCTCCTGTTTCTGTAGTGAGGCAGCTTGATGTACCAGTACACCTCCTGGACAGGACACTAGTCTATCTCCTGTCTCTGTAGTGAGGCAACTTGATGTACCAGTACACCTCCTGGACAGGACACTAGTCTATCTCCTGTTTCTGTAGTGAGGCAGCTTGATGTACCAGTACACCTCCTGGACAGGACACTAGTCTATCTCCTGTTTCCGTAGCGTGAAGCTACTCCCAATCCTCCAATTTCACAAGGCCACTGAGTTGGTTATTCCCTACATAGTGCACTGTGTTGATAACTACCTGAGGTGAGTGAGGAGGTCAGGCTGTTGATAACTACCTGAGGTGAGTGAGGAGGTCAGGCTGTCGTCTTCTCCTCCAGAGTTGAGAAAGACGTCGAGGGCCTCGTGGTCCGACACGTCCATCAGGTCCATCTGTTCCAGAACGTCAACGTTTACCTCCATGGAAGACATGCTACCTATTGGCCCTGTGGAGCGACACACACAACCAGCGTCACTTCACACTGCAGCTGCACCACAGTCCCATCCTGCCTCCATTTCTCCATTTCTCACAAGGAACCCTGGAATCACGGAATGACGAATTCAGAACCTCAGACTGGCAGACAGTACAACACTGAAGATACACACACGTCACTGTTACAGACTGACAGACACTACAACAGTACAACACTGAAGATACGCACACAAGTCACTGTTACAGACTGACAGACAGTACAACAGTACAACACTGAAGATACGCACACAAGTCACTGTTACAGACTGACAGACAGTACAACACTGAAGATACACACACGTCACTGTTACAGACTGACAGACAGTACAACAGTACAACACTGAAGATACGCACACAAGTCACTGTTACAGACTGACAGACAGTACAACAGCACAACACTGAAGATACACACGTCACTGTTACAGACTGACAGACACTACAACACTGAAGATACACACACACACGTCACTGTTACAGACTGACAGACAGTACAACACTGAAGATACACACACACACACACACGTCACTGTTACAGACTGACAGACAGTACAACACTGAAGATACACACACATCACTGTTACAGACTGACAGACAGTACAACAGCACAACACTGAAGATACACACACGTCACTGTTACAGACAACACAGCTCTGACATGAGACACACAGACAGACAGCACTATCATACCTCAAGTATGATGAAAGCAGGAAGGGGAAGCACAATAAAAGACACAGGAAACAGTCCATTAACCAGCATAGCATCACTGGTTATTGTAAAGCTCAATGTCCCAGACAGAGCAGAACAAGGGAAAAGTCATAGAATCTACACCAAAACAGCAGTTTACACCAGACGAAAGTCAATACAGACTATCATGTTAAAACACAAGTCAACCTTTTAATAAAAAGAGCCTTTCTTTGACCTTCTATTCTATTTATTTTACCTTTATTTAACTTGGCAAGTCAGTTAAGAACAAATTCTTATTTTCAATGTCAGCCTAGGAACAGTGGATTAATTGCCTTGTTCAGGGGCAGAACGACAGACCTTGTCAGCTCGGGGATTCGATCTAGCAACCTTTCGGTTACTAGTCCAACGCTCTAACCACTAGGCTCCCCTGCCGTATCAACAGAGGTAGTGTTCCAAATGGACCCCTATTTCCTAAAAGGCCCGTAGTGCACTACTTCCCAGGGCCCGTAGTGCTATGGTCCAAAGCAGTGCACTATAAAAAGGGGAGCCACACAGTGTGTGTTCTGGGTTCCAGCTCACCTCTTCTGTCAGTGATCTGCAGGTAGCCAGTAGAGAGGTACTGATCCATGTCCTGTTGGAAAGCTTCTTCAAAGTACTTCTGTCTCTCCTTCAGCTTCCCCTGCTGGGCGTGCTCCATGTCCAGCACCTTCTGGGCGTGCTCAGAGTCCAGCTCGGCTGGGGGGGAAACAGGAAGTAGAGGACACGTAAACATAGAGGTGGATAGAGGGTTGACTTGCTCTCACGGAAGCAGCCATTGAAAAGATAGTAGATGAGCTCTAGTACATTTCTATGGAGGTCAGTAATACCCTCTGGATAGACATAAGGACAAGCCACAGTCAAATGATGACGCCTCAATCATTCATTATTTAATGGAAACATGTTTCACAAATCTGCACTGTGAAGGTCACTGTGTAGGTCACTGTGTAGGTCACTGTGTAAGTCACTGTGTAAGTCACTATAGAGTTACTGTATAGGTTACTGTGTAGGTCACTGTATAAGTCATTATATAGTTACTGTATAGGTTACTGTATGGTTACTGTATAAGTCACTGTGTAGGTCACTGTAGGTCACTGTACAGTTACTGAATATAAACAAGTCATTGTTTGGTATTCCTGTTAAGCTGAATGGGAAGTGGCAGCTTTTTGTCAGAGTAGCCTCCGCTCTTTTCTAGTGACCCCAAATCCATTGACCACATACATACAGGTTGGGACGCAACCTGTAGTTAGTCGTTTACATCAGATAAATGTCTTCTCACTATTACAATGATCAACATCATCCTACAGATATCATCAGATAAATGTCTTCTCACTATTATAATGATCAACATCATCCTACAGATATCATCAGATAAATGTCTTCTCACTATTACAATGATCAACATCATCCTACAGATATCATCAGATAAATGTCTTCTCACTATTACAATGATCAACATCATCCTACAGATATCATCAGATAAATGTCTTCTCACTATTACAATGATCAACATCATCAGATAAATGTCTTCTCACTATTACAATGATCAACATCATCCTACAGATATCATCAGATAAATGTCTTCTCACTATTATAATGATCAACATCATCCTACAGATATCATAAGATAGAAGTCAGTAATTAGTCCCAAGTTATTATTGAAAGACTTCCTCTGTAGCGGCAGAGAACAGAGCTCCTTATCTCTCTCGCACTGTCCTTACTGTAGGGGCTCTCTCCTCACAGGTCCCTGAGTCTGGCCAGAGACACTGTCCTTACTGTAGGGGCTCTCTCCTCACAGGTCCCTGAGTCTGGCCAGAGACACTGTCCTTACTGTAGGGGCTCTCTCCTCATAGGTCCCTGAGTCTGGCCACAGACACTGTCCTTACTGTAGGGGCTCTCTCCTCACAGGTCCCTGAGTCTGGCCAGAGACACTGTCCTTACTGTAGAGTCTCCTCACAGAGCCCTGAGTCTGGCCAGAGACACCATCCTTACTGTAGAGTCTCCTCACAGAGCCCTGAGTCTGGCCAGAGACACCTCTGTGTGGAGCGTGCAGAGACTAGCACCCTGAGTCTGGCCAGAGAGACTATTCTGTGACCTCTATATCTCAGCTAACAACCCTTTCTTGTGATACTACAGTATCAGGATACTAACAAGATACCACTACAGTACTACAGGATACTAACAAGATACCACTACAATACTACAGGATACCACTACAATACTACAGGATACCACTACAGTACTACAGGATACCACTACAGTACTACAGGAAACCCCTACAATACTACAGGATACTAACAAGATACCACTACAGAACTACAGGATACCCCTACAGTACTACAGGATACCACTACAATACTACAGGATACCCCTACAGTACTACAGGATACCCCTACAGTACTACAGGATACCACTACAATACTACAGGATACTAACAAGATACCACTACAGCACTACAGGATACTAACAAGATACCACTACAATACTACAGGATACCACTACAATACTACAGGATACCACTACAGTACTACAGGATACCACTACAGTACTACAGGAAACCCCTACAATACTACAGGATACTAACAAGATACCACTACAGAACTACAGGATACCCCTACAGTACTACAGGATACCACTACAATACTACAGGATACCCCTACAGTACTACAGGATACCCCTACAGTACTACAGGATACCACTACAATACTACAGGATACTAACAAGATACCACTACAGCACTACAGGATACTAACACAATACCACTACAATACTACAGGATACTAACAAGATACCACTACAATACTACAGGATACCACTACAATACTACAGGATACCATTACAATACTACAGGATACTAACAAGATACCACTACAGTACTACAGGATAGTAACACCAGCAGAGGAACCCTTGACTTTGTCGTCACACTTGTATTTTCTTATAAGCACTAACTTTGCTGACAGCTGCTTTATTGAGGAATGGTTTTAAATCAAATCAAACTTTATTTGTCATGTGCGCCGAATACAACAGGTGTAGTAGACCTTACAGTGAAATGCTGAATACAACAGGTGTAGTAGACCTTACAGTGAAATGCTGAATACAACAGGTGTAGTAGACCTTACAGTGAAATTCTGAATACAACAGGTGTAGTAGACCTTACAGTGAAATGCTGAATACAACAGGTGTAGTAGACCTTACAGTGAAATGCTGAATACAACAGGTGTAGTAGACCTCACAGTGAAATGCTGAATACAACAGGTGTAGTAGACCTCACAGTGAAATGCTGAATACAACAGGTATAGTAGACCTTACAGTGAAATGCTGAATACAACAGATGTAGTAGACCTCACAGTGAAATGCTGAATACAACAGGTATAGTAGACCTTACAGTGAAATGCTGAATACAACAGGTGTAGTAGACCTTACAGTGAAATACTGAATACAACAGGTGTAGGTAGACCTTACAGTGAAATGCTGAATACAACAGGTGTAGGTAGACCTTACAGTGAAATGCTGAATACAACAGGTGTAGTAGACCTTACAGTGAAATGCTGAATACAACAGGTGTAGTAGACCTTACAGTGAAATGCTGAATACAACAGGTGTAGTAGACCTTACAGTGAAATGCTGAATACAACAGGTGTAGTAGACCTTACAGTGAAATGCTGAATACAACAGGTGTAGGTAGACCTTACAGTGAAATGCTGAATACAACAGGTGTAGGTAGACCTTACAGTGAAATGCTGAATACAACAGGTGTAGTAGACCTTACAGTGAAATGCTTAATACAACAGGTGTAGTAGACCTTACAGTGAAATGCTGAATACAACAGGTGTAGTAGACCTTACAGTGAAATGCTGAATACAACAGGTGTAGTAGACCTTACAGTGAAATGCTGAATACAACAGGTGTAGTAGACCTCACAGTGAAATGCTGAATACAACAGGTGTAGTAGACCTTACAGTGAAATGCTGAATACAACAGGTGTAGTAGATCTTACAGTGAAATGCTGAATACAACAGGTGTAGTAGACCTCACAGTGAAATGCTGAATACATCAGGTGTAGTAGACCTTACAGTGAAATGCTGAATACATCAGGTGTAGTAGACCTTACAGTGAAATGCTGAATACAACAGGTGTAGTAGACCTCACAGTGAAATGCTGAATACATCAGGTGTAGTAGACCTTACAGTGAAATGCTGAATACATCAGGTGTAGTAGACCTTACAGTGAAATGCTGAATACAACAGGTGTAGTAGACCTCACCGTGAAATGCTGAATACAACAGGTGTAGTAGACCTTACAGTGAAATGCTGAATACAACAGGTGTAGGTAGACCTTACAGTGAAATGCTGAATACAACAGGTGTAGTAGACCTTACAGTGAAATGCTGAATACAACAGGTGTAGTAGACCTTACAGTGAAATGCTGAATACAACAGGTGTAGTAGACCTCACAGTGAAATGCTGAATACAACAGGTGTAGTAGACCTTACAGTGAAATGCCGAATACAACAGGTGTAGTAGACCTTACAGTGAAATGCTGAATACAACAGGTGTAGTAGACCTCACAGTGAAATGCTGAATACAACAGGTGTAGTAGACCTTACAGTGAAATGCTGAATACAACAGGTGTAGGTAGACCTTACAGTGAAATGCCGAATACAACAGGTGTAGTAGACCTTACAGTGAAATGCTGAATACAACAGGTGTAGTAGACCTTACAGTGAAATGCTGAATACAACAGGTGTGGTAGACCTTACAGTGAAATGCTGAATACAACAGGTGTAGTAGACCTTACAGTGAAATGCAGAATACAACAGGTGTAGGTAGACCTTACAGGGAAATGCTGAATACAACAGGTGTAGTAGACCTTACAGTGAAATGCTGAATACAACAGGTGTAGTAGACCTTATAGTGAAATGCTGAATACAACAGGTGTGGTAGACCTTACAGTGAAATGCTGAATACAACAGGTGTAGTAGACCTTACAGTGAAATGCTGAATACAACAGGTGTAGTAGACCTTACAGTGAAATGCTGAATACAACAGGTGTAGTAGACCTTACAGTGAAATGCTGAATACAACAGGTGTAGTAGACCTTACAGTGAAATGCTGAATACAACAGGTGTAGTAGACCTTACAGTGAAATGCTGAATACAACAGGTGTAGTAGACCTTACAGTGAAATGCTGAATACAACAGGTGTAGTAGACCTTACAGTGAAATGCTGAATACAACAGGTGTAGTAGACCTTACAGTGAAATGCTTATTTTCAGGCTCTAACCGAAAGTGCAAAAAAGGTATTAGGTGAACAAAGAAATAAGTAAAGAAATAAAACAACAGTAAAAAGACAGGCAATATACAGTAGAGAGGCTATATACAGTAGCGAGGCTATAAAAGTAGTGAGGCTACATACAGACTTACTGTGACTGAGATACATGGCTGTCTCACCTAGTTACCTTAAGATGAAAATCACTCTGGATAAGAGCACCTGCTAAATGACTAACATGTAAATTTATATCACCCACATTGTAGGCTAATTATTTACCTGCCTGCCCAAGTGTGTCTCCTCCGGATCAGAAAACAACCGGACGGTTCTGTTATGTGAAGCCAGACATGTGTCGTGACTATAGTCCCAGTAAGCTCTAGTCCCCACTGTGAGCCATGCCTCTCTCGGTCTTAAAGACAGGAAGCACCTACCCACTTCTCAGAACAGCAGGAAGTGGTTATGTTACTTTTATGGAACCATAGGAGTGTCTGTGTTACGGCTAGAGGTGCTACATCCTTTTAAAAAGACGCATATTGTTGCAGTGAATCTTTTGTCCTAGATCAAGCTCTACTCATCATCAGCTGCCTTTACAAGAACTGACATCCGTGTGGAGTCAAGTAACAGCAGATTGAGGAACTAAGTATCTTCTTTGTTTTCTGACAAAAGTTCATCCCAGAAATGCTGCCTCATTGAAAATAAGAATTTCAACCCTGAATCATTGGATTCTCACAAATCCTTGAAATGCCCGCCAAGGTGCCGATACAGGCTCAGGAATTCCAGGTAGGTCATTTCTCCTTGTCAGAATCTACCAAAGCATTTGAACACAGTCAGTCAGTGTCACCCCTGTTGTAAAGGGGTGTTGTTGTCAGTGGGCTGGATGTGTCAACTCGACTAGTCCCAGGTGGGCAGGAAGTCAAGCCAGCTGTCACCAGGCAGGGCCCCAGAATAACTGTCTGTCCCCCAAACGGCTCCCTATTCCCTTTATAGTGCACTACTTTTGGACCAGGGCCCATAGGAAATACACAGGCTAGGGTGCCATTTCTAGGGAACACTAGGCTTCCATCTGGGAAGCTACCTGTGATCAGAGACATGCATTCTATCTTCCACATGGTGAACAGCAGCTCAACAGAACCAGCCTCTGATTCACTAGAAATACCACTCTCCTTTTATCACATATTGCAACACCACAACTCTTCATCCACAATACATCTACATGACGGCCTCCCACAGGTAACGTGGTGTCCTCCCATAGGTAACATTATGTCCTCCCATAGGTAACATCCCATAGGTAACATTATGGCCTTCCATAGGTAACATCCCATAGGTAACATTATGTCCTCCCATAGGTAACATCCCATAGGTGACATTATGGCCTTCCATAGGTAACATCCCATAGGTAACATTATGGCCTTCCATAGGGAACATCCCATAGGTAACATTATGGCCTTCCATAGGTAACATCCCATAGGTAACATTATGGCCTTCCATAGGTAACATCCCATAGGTAACATCTCATAGGTAACATCCCATAGGTAACATTATGGCCTTCCATAGGTAACATCCCATAGGTAACATCTCATAGGTAACATCTCATAGGTAACATTATGGCCTTCCACAGGTAACATCCCATAGGTAACATCTCATAGGTAACATCTCATAGGTAACATTATGGCCTTCCACAGGTAACATCCCATAGGTAACATCTCATAGGTAACATTATGGCCTTCCATAGGTAACATCCCATAGGTAACATTATGGCCTCTCATAGGTAACATCCCATAGGTAACATCTCATAGGTAACATCCCATAGTTAACATTATGGCCTCTCATAGGGAACATCCCATAGGTAACATTATGGCCTTCCATAGGTAACATCCCATAGGTAACATTATGGCCTTCCACAGGTAACATCCCATAGGTAACATCTCATAGGGAACATCCCATAGGTAACATTATGGCCTTCCACAGGTAACATCCCATAGGTAACATCTCATAGGGAACATCCCATAGGTAACATTATGGCCTTCCATAGGTAACATCCCATAGGTAACATCTCATAGGTAACATCCCATAGGTAACATTATGGCCTTCCACAGGTAACATCCCATAGGTAACATCTCATAGGTAACATCCCATAGGTAACATTATGGCCTTCCATAGGTAACATCCCATAGGTAACATCTCATAGGTAACATTATGGCCTTCCATAGGTAACATCCCATAGGTAACATTATGGCCTTCCATAGGTAACATCCCATAGGTAACATTATGGCCTTCCATAGGTAACATCCATTAGGTAACATTATGGCCTTCCATAGGTAACATCCCATAGGTAACATTATGGCCTTCCACAGGTAACATCCCATAGGTAACATCCCATAGGTAACATTATGGCCTTCCACAGGTAACATCCCATAGGTAACATCTCATAGGTAACATCCCATAGGTAACATTATGGCCTTCCATAGGTAACATCCCATAGGTAACATTATGGCCTTCCATAGGGAACATCCCATAGGTAACATCTCATAGGGAACATCCCATAGGTAACATTATGGCCTTCCATAGGTAACATCCCATAGGTAACATTATGGCCTTCCATAGGGAACATCCCATAGGTAACATCTCATAGGGAACATCCCATAGGTAACATTATGGCCTTCCATAGGGAACATCCCATAGGTAACATTATGGCCTCTCATAGGTAACATCCCATAGGTAACATTATGGCCTTCCATAGGTAACATCCCATAGGTAACATTATGGCCTTCCATAGGTAACATCCCATAGGTAACATTATGGCCTCTCATTAGGTAACATCCCATAGGTAACATTATGGCCTTCCATAGGGAACATCCCATAGGTAACATCTCATAGGGAACATCCCATAGGTAACATTATGGCCTTCCATAGGTAACATCCCATAGGTAACATTATGGCCTTCCACAGGTAACATCCCATAGGTAACATTATGGCCTTCCATAGGGAACATCCCATAGGTAACATTATGGCCTTCCATAGGTAACATCCCATAGGTAACATTATGGCCTCTCATTAGGTAACATTATGCAAAGTTGCTTGACAAATGGTAAACCAGTTGCATTTATTTATGCATGCTGCAACAACTGAGGAATGTATTTTTAGATGTGACCCACAAGCTGGAGCTGTGACCCGTGACGTTCTCTTGTTTCTCATAGTGGAAGTCAAATGGCTTTCTGACAGAGAGAATGATGTCAATGGCTTTCTGACAGAGAGAATGATGTCAATGGCTTTCTGAGAGAAATAATGATGTCAATGGCTTTCTGAGAGAGAGAAGGGATGTCAATGGGTTTCTAAAATAATGTCAATGGCTTTCTGAGAGAGAGAAGGGGTGTTAAAATATATATCAGACAGTGGAAGAGATTCCCCATAGTGCAATACTTTTGATCAGAGCCTAAATCCCCCAGCAGGATAAATATATAATGATGAGCCCTCTAACCTCTCTATTGACCCCCAGGGAAGGAGAGACACAGCATTCTATTACAGCTCCTAATTCCACTGTTATAAACATTATATTACAGCTCCTAATTCCACTGTTATAAACATTCTATTACTGCTCCTAATTCCACTGTTGTAAACATTCTATTACTGCTCCTAATTCCACTGTTATAAACATTCTATTACTGCTCCTAATTCCACTGTTATAAACATTCTATTACTGCTCCTAATTCCACTGTTATAAACATTCTATTACAGCTCCTAATTCCACTGTTATAAACATTCTATTACAGCTCCTAATTCCACTGTTATAAACATTCTATTACTGCTCCTAATTCCACTGTTATAAACATTCTATTACTGCTCCTAATTCCACTGTTATAAACATTCTATTACAGCTCCTAATTCCACTGTTATAAACATTCTATTACTGCTCCTAATTCCACTGTTATAAACATTCTATTACAGCTCCTAATTCCACTGTTATAAACATTCTATTACAGCTCCTAATTCCACTGTTATAAACATTCTATTACTGCTCCTAATTCCACTGTTATAAACATTATATTACAGCTCCTAATTCCACTGTTATAAACATTCTATTACAGCTCCTAATTCCACTGTTATAAACATTCTATTACTGCTCCTAATTCCACTGTTATAAACATTCTATTACAGCTCCTAATTCCACTGTTATAAACATTCTATTACTGCTCCTAATTCCACTGTTATAAACATTCTATTACAGCTCCTAATTCCACTGTTATAAACATTCTATTACTGCTCCTAATTCCACTGTTGTAAACATTCTATTACAGCTCCTAATTCCACTGTTATAAACATTCTATTACTGCTCCTAATTCCACTGTTGTAAACATTCTATTACAGCTCCTAATTCCACTGTTATAAACATTCTATTACTGCTCCTAATTCCACTGTTGACTGCTCCTAATTCCACTGTTGTAAACATTCTATTACTGCTCCTAATTCCACTGTTATAAACATTCTATTACTGCTCCTAATTCCACTGTTATAAACATTCTATTACTGCTCCTAATTCCACTGTTATAAACATTCTATTACTGTTCCTAATTCCACTGTTATAAACATTCTATTACTGCTCCTAATTCCACTGTTATAAACATTCTATTACTGCTCCTAATTCCACTGTTATAAACATTCTATTACAGCTCCTAATTCCATTGTTATAAACATTCTATTACTGCTCCTAATTCCACTGTTATAAACATTCTATTACAGCTCCTAATTCCACTGTTATAAACATTCTATTACTGCTCCTAATTCCACTGTTATAAACATTCTATTACAGCTCCTAATTCCACTGTTGTAAACATTCTATTACTGCTCCTAATTCCACTGTTATAAACATTCTATTACAGCTCCTAATTCCACTGTTATAAACATTCTATTACTGCTCCTAATTCCACTGTTATAAACATTCTATTACTGCTCCTAATTCCACTGTTGTAAACATTCTATTACTGCTCCTAATTCCACTGTTATAAACATTATATTACTGCTCCTAATTCCACTGTCATAAACATTCTCCAAGTCATGCGTCACCACTATAAATAGGAACCAAGATGAAATGTTCAGAGAAATGTAATTATATTTAATACCAAGCTATGTTAGGGGGGGTTTCAGAGGGCAACCAGTGGTGACATTCTGTAAAGCCTAGTGAATTCAGTCATATACCCTCAACTGATAGACTTGTGGAGAGTGAAAAAAAAAAGGTCAGAGACCCCTACAGTGCATTACATTCCTATATATTATCAAAGCAGTGCTCAGCAACCGGTCGATCGCCATCTTCAAGGCATTTCTAGCGGATCACCAAACATTTCAGTAGAAAAGCCAAAGGCATAAAGGCTTGCGTTCCTTTTTGTTTTCTTCGTGTTGTGCTGTTGGCGGTCGGTGCACTTGATGTACCAGGCAGGCAAAGTGTTCCCAGTTTGAACCATTTCATTTGTCTGAAAAGACAAACTTCTCCAACCCGGCGGACTCTTGAGATCGGTGGCTAAATCGACGGTGCCTACTGCGCTGGCCAATCGGATAGTTCCAATCACCGTGCCTCCCTACAGCTTCCACGACCCAGGCACAGTTTGATACTAGAGGAAATGAAAGAGAGAGCAGGGACCGTGAGAGGCAGACCCTCTGCTGCTCTCTCTCCCTCCGCTGAGACTAATGCCGTGTTCAAAACAACTGGGAACTTGGAAATGTCTGACTTCAGTACATTCAAGACAACTGGGAACTTGGAAATGTCTGACTTCAGTACATTCAAGACAACTGGGAACTTGGAAATGTCTGACTTCAGTACATTCAAGACAACTGGGAACTTGGAAATGTCTGACTTCAGTACATTCAAGACAACTGGGAACTTGGAAATGTCTGACTTCAGTACATTCAAGACAACTGGGAACTTGGAAATGTCTGACTTCAGTACATTCAAGACAACTGGGAACTTGGAAATGTCTGACTTCAGTACATTCAAGACAACTGGGAACTTGGAAATGTCTGACTTCAGTACATTCAAGACAACTGGGAACTCTAGGGAATTTTTTAAATTTTTTTAAAGGTCATCCTACTCAGAAACTCTGGTATCTTTCTAGAGCTCAGACCTACCGACCTGATGTTCACGGACGTCATCATTTGATCTTGTTTTTTCAGAGTTCCCAGTTGTCTTGAAAGCACCATGACCATCAGATGCATGTACCATCAGTCCAGTAAAAAACAATTCTCAATTTAGGCTCAGCATGTTCTACACCAACTGATGTATTGTTATTAAAGCTTAAGTTTCAAAATATAATATGGTCTGAGAGGAACAATATTGGCAGGCCAGGCATATAGCCAATATATGATGTGATAACGTTTCAGGCCTACTGCACAAACCTCATTCCTAGCGAACTGGTTTAATTAGGTTAATGGTAACTTTGACTGCGGTTTTAACCACTGTTCTAAAGGGTCTGAGCCATAGATGTAAAGCTATTATATTAGCTATGATCTGAGAGGGGGAGGCAGAGCACTGGCCCCAGCCTCAGCTCTCATGTTAGGTTGCTGTATACTACTCATCTCATCTACACCATGTGGGCTGCCAAGTTAGGCTACTGTGGGCTGCCAAGTTAGGCTGCTGTGGGCTGCCAAGTTAGGCTACTGTGGGCTGCCAAGTTAGCCTACTGTGGGCTGCCAAGTTAGGCTACTGTGGGCTGCCAAGTTAGGCTACTGTGGGCTGCCAAGTTAGGCTACTGTGGGCTGCCAAGTTAGGCTACTGTGGGCTGCCAAGTTAGGCTACTGTGGGCTGCCAAGTTAGGCTACTGTGAGCTGCCAAGTTAGGCTACTGTGAGCTGCCAAGTTAGGCTACTGTGGGCTGCCAAGTTAGGCTACTGTGGGCTGCCAAGTTAGGCTACTGTGGGCTGCCAAGTTAGGCTACACTGGCACACACACTGCACTGCTATGCTTTATCTTGGTCAGGTTGCAGTTGTAAATGAGAACTTGTTCTCAACTAGCCTACCTGGTTAAATAAAGGTGAAATTAAAAATTAAAGGTGTGGGCAGCCTGCTCTTCAGATATCACCTCCCGTCCCACCTCCCGTCCCACCTCCCGTCAGGCCTGACCAGATGTGGTACTCACAAGTAATCCAATCATAGCGGTTTCGGACAGCACTGCTTACCTCAGCAAGCCATTGATCTCCGCAATAGCAGCCACAGTGTGTGTACAACCCAAATGTCACCCTATATAGTGCACTACTTTCTACCAGAGACCTGATCAAAAGTAGTGCACTATATAGGGAATAGGGTACCATTTGGGACGTAGACCTACTGCTGATCTTACTCTAAATCCCTGCCTCTTTACTATAATGGTTAAGAGCTAGAGAAATCAATACCCTCTGAAGGGAGCGTCAAAGTCAGGAGTGAATAGACTGACACTTTAAGCCATTTTCCTGCTATTACTTCTCCAGTGCTGCATTTTTACCCACACCGCCGAGCGAATTACCCTCCTCACCCGGCTCCCGCTGCTGAGACTGATTTAAATAGTAAAACGTCAACAACAACAACAACGACAGGTGTCCTATCGCTGCCTGCAAATGTATTTTTTTATATATTTTTTTTACCTTTATTTAACTAGGCAGGTCGGTTAAGAACAAATTATTATTTTCAATGACGGCCTGGGAACAGTGGGTTAACTGCCTGTTCAGGGGCAGAACGACAGCTCGGGGATTTGAACTTGCAACCTTCCGGTTACTAGCCCAACTGTCTCAAACCACTAGGCTACCCTGCCGCCCCAAATCACCCATAGCGACACGGCAAGTCGCCAGGTAACAGTGGAACACACTGTTCACAGTCCAGTGAGCACCAGAGCAGATACCCCAGACCGTCTATGTCTGCGTGGGGGCATTCTAATTAGATTCTAATGTGGCATATCAGCTCTACATGTTATGTAAGGACATTGCTGCACATTCCTGACCAGTGATGTATATTAAGGGACTATTTCATAGTCAAGTAACTGGTGATCACTGCATTCATAGAGGAGTTATTGACTGGTAGAGTTGCTCCCGTGACCTACGTCACTAACACTTAGATCCCTTCCTTTCAACCTGACCTTTTCTGTTTCCTGACAATAGACAAACTGTTGGGGCAAAAAGGAGCAGAGTGTAACTGCATGGGTTCATCATATGACTGAGTCACACACACACACAACCCAGGCTGCACTAAGTCAAGTCCTACTGAAAGAATACCGTGGCAGTGGCACAGATCACCAACATCAAAGCATCATCAAATAGACATTCCACTTTAAACATGAGGAGAATAACGAATACAGAGACACAGACAGACAGAGGGAGGGAGGGAGACATGAAGACATAAAGACAGGGACATGGAGAGAGAGACAGACAAAGAGAGGGAGAGAGACAGACATGAAGACATAAAGACAGGGACATGGAGAGAGAGACAGACATGAAGACATAAAGACAGGGACATGGAGAGAGACAGACATGAAGACAGGGACATGGAGAGAGACAGACATGAAGACATAAAGACAGGGACATGGAGAGAGAGACAGACATGAAGACATAAAGACAGGGACATGGAGAGAGACAGACATGAAGACAGGGACATGGAGAGAGACAGACATGAAGACATAAAGACAGGGACATGGAGAGAGAGACAGACAGACAGAGGGAGGGAGGGAGACATGAAGACAAAGAGAGGGACATGGAGAGAGACATAAAAAGAAAGAGGAAAATGGAGAGATATAACAGAGAGAAAAAAAACGAGAGAAAAACGAGTGACAGAGAGGAGAAAAGCATTGTAACCTACAGGAGTTCCTGGAGCTGCTCCCTGGAGAGGACATGACTGGTGTCCTGGTGATCGTGACGACCCAGGCCGGCCCAGACCCCGAGCGGAGAGCGAGACCAGACGCTCAGCTATGCCACGGCTACACCACCACTACAGCTAACCCCCCATTCTGCATCGACAGAGTGGTTACACACTACCTCGCTCGGACGGATAACGCTTCTGTGCTGCCAAACACACACACACACACACCGCGATGCTGTGAGGGAGCACGTGCAGTACTGCCAGGCTGAGGAGACACTGCTGTAGTGGTGAGGAGAGAGGATGGGAGGGCTGCCTGGGAGTGTACCACTCACTTCTCACAAGAGGGGAGGTCTGCCTGGGAGTGTACCACTCCCTTCTCACAAGAGGGGGAGGTCTGCCTGGGAGTGTACCACTCACTTCTCACAAGAGGGGGAGGGCTGCCTGGGAGTGTACCACTCACTACTCACAAGAGGGGGAGAGCTGCCTGGGAGTGTACCACTCACTTGTCACAAGAGGGGGAGGTCTGCCTGGGAGTGTACCACTCACTACTCACAAGAGGGGGAGGTCTGCCTGGGAGTGTACCACTCACTACTCACAAGAGGGGGAGAGCTGCCTGGGAGTGTACCACTCACTTCTCACAAGAGGGGGAGGTCTGCCTGGGAGTGTACCACTCACTTCTCACAAGAGGGGGAGGGGCTTCTAATAATAAAGACAGACAGTGGGAAACCTAGGCAGCATCATAAATGCCACCCTCTTCCCTACATAGTGCACTGCTTTTGGAAGTAGTGCACTAAACAACCTACCAATTACCTTGTTGTTGTGCCCCACTTGTTGTTGTTGTCCCCTTGTTGTTGTTGTTGTCCCCCCCCCCCCCAAGTTCATCAAATGTCTACCCTGCTAGACCTGCCCCGGTCAACTTTAAGTGCTGTTTTTGTGAAAAGTGAAAACATCTAGGAGCAACAACGGCTCAGCCATGAAGTGGTAGACCACAGTGCCTTCAGACATGCCACATTTTGTTGTGTTACAGCCTGAATTCAAAACAGATTAAATATATATTTTTTCCCCTCACCCATCTACACACAATACCCCATAATGACAAAGTGAAAACATGTTGAGAAACGTTTGTAAATTTATTGAAAATTAAAAACACAAATATCTCATTCACACCTCTTTGCCGCGACACTCCAAATTGAGCTCAGCTGCATCCAATTTCCTTTGATCATCCTAGGACCACTGCCTTAGACAGCTATTTATAACGTCCAGGTTCAGAAATGCCCAGAGAAACTAGCCCATGTCAGCTAACGTTGTTTTAGCTAGGGGTTGTTTTTTTAGCCCTTTGATTTTGTTATAATGTTTGAGTCACTCAGATATCATACGAACACATGGCAAAACGTGTAGAATTGCAAGAAATTTGCTTTAAAACTGCAAAATGTTCTCTCCGCCAACAAGAGGCGTGTGAACAATGTGTCATGGCCAGTGGTTGTGCCCATAGAAATAGACGTGTCGCATTCCCCAAGGAACAAAGGTTTCTTCCTAGGTTCCTGCCTTTCTAGGGAGTTGTTCCTAGCCACCGTGCTTCTACACCTGCATTGCTTTCTGTTTGGGGTTTTAGGCTGGGTTTCTGTACAGCACTTTGAGATATCAGCTGATGTAAGAAGGGCTTTATAAATACATTTGATTTAATCCTGTGTGAAAATGTTTGGGAACCACTGAGCTACTGTACAATCTGCATATCATAATGCTATGCAAATGACCATGTAATTAACCTTATCCTAGGCATTTGCTATATAAAGATACATTAAATGTATGGTGCTCCTTCCAAGTTGAGTTAAAATGGTATTTTTTCTGAAGAGAATCTCTTAAGAGATATTGATTGAGATTGATCTCTATAGAGACTACTGTGGAGGAGGGATTGACACACCTACTGCATTAGAAATTCAAAGCACCTAGCTAGATGAGTTTCTATAAAAGAACCACACAACTTCCATGTCTTTAGTTAAGATCCCTGACAGTGAAATAGATTCTGTGACTGAGCTTAGAACAGTCTCTCCCGCCCGTTCCGTCTGCGGTCAAGACGCGGTCACGCCCGTTCCGTCTGCGGTCACGCCTGTTCCGTCTGCGGTCAAGACACAGTCACGCCCGTTCCGTCTGCGGTCAAGACGCGATCACGCCCGTTCCGTCTGCGGTCAAGACACGGTCACGCCCGTTCCTTATGTGGTTTAAGACGCAAGCCTTTAGTTTAATCTCACATTAGCTCAGCAGCTCTCTCTCTCTCTTTCTACTAGAAAGGCTCTGCTCCTGCAGTACTGAACAAGACCACACTGCTTCAAGGAGCATCCCAAATGGCACCCTATTGACCAGGGCCCAGGCCAAATATTTGGGATACAGACACTGCTTAAATTCTGACTAAACAAATCTAAAAGTGTAGAGAACAGACATATAAAATATAAATCTCTGAAAAGAGATGCAATTTATGTCTCAGCTTCCTTATGTCTCAGCTTCCTTATGTCTCAGCTTCCTTATGTCTCAGCTTCCTTATGTCTCAGCTTCCTTATGTCTCAGCTTCCTCATGTCTCAGCTTCCTCATGTCTCAGCTTCCTCATGTCTCAGCTTCCTCATGTCTCAGCTTCCTTATGTCTCAGCTTCCTCATGTCTCAGCTTCCTTATGTCTCAGCGTCCTTATGTCTCAGCTTCCTCATGTCTCAGCTTCCTCATGTCTCAGCTTCCTCATGTCTCAGCTTGCTGAAGGGGACAAACGACTATCTAATTCCTTTCTTTCTTTAACTCCTTACTGTGCCATTATCTCTGTGGTGTATCTAATGTGATAAATCACTCCGACTAAAAGAGCAAGGTGGTGGGTTGTTCTAAGCAGTTCCCATCCTGGCTACAACAGGAAATTAACGTCATGCATAATGAGGCGAGGAGAATTTCAAGGAAATGTACCCCCCCTTAAAGCTAAAATCTGGTGTCTTACTGCTATTCTGGCCCATTCAGTTGAATGTATATGTTAATACGAAATAAAAGCCACAAATATAAATAATAAAAGTCACGTATGAATATTAACTATACAAAAAGGATATGTGTTCTACCACGTAACATTTCCAGATGAGAATATCATTGGACAATAACATTTCACAGAGAACAGCTTACCTGTTTAAAAGACCACAACAGACACACTCATTGATCCCCTTCCATTATTCATATCCTGAGAACGCAACTCTGCATAGCAACATCCAAATCGCTATTTTCTTTTTTAGTACCACACACACACACTAGTAAAGTGGTTATTGAATGGCTCATGAATGATTCATTATAGACACTGGACAGGACTAAGCTTCTAGTGTCAAACTCTTTTCTGGACACATCACTGTCAGGCAGACCTTTACAGTCAGGTTGATCCATCTCTCCTCCACCTCCTCCTCCCCTCCCACATCCTCTCTCCTCCCCTCCCTGACTCTCACTGTGTCTGCGTCCCAAATGACACTCTATTTCCTATTTAGTGCACGACCAGGACCTCTGGTCAAAAGCAGTGCACTATATAGAGAACAGGGTATCCTTTGGGATTCAGCCTGGGAGCCAGTAAACTGCCTCCAACAAGGGAATCTCATCATGTTCGCTTCGATAACGTCACAACTAGCTATTCTGTGAGAATACTGTGTATATATCTGTGAAACATATTTTATTCTCTGGGGGGGGGGGGGGTCACGTTAAGAGGTCATTAAACTAATGAGCGTGCACATCAATTACGTTGAGATGTTGAGCAAAACCACAGTCATGATGATGTTCTCTTTCAGGTCTGTCTGCCAGACGGCGTCTCAGTCCAGGACGATTCTGTCACACACACACGCCTGTCACACACAAACACACACACACACACACACACAAAACCGCTAGAAATAGTGAGTTCTGTATTGAATTGATCTGCATCACATTCAGCGAGAGTGACAGGCCCTTTAGTGGAGATCCATCATATTATGATCCGGTATAAAGTAAAGATGGAGTGATTCTATTGGAGGTGAAGTAATGTTGTAATGTCACACTGTTCATTCTATTGGAGGTGATGTAACGTTGTAATGTCACACTGTTCATTCTATTGGAGGTGAAGTAATGTTGTAATGTCACACTGTTCATTCTATTGGAGGTGATGTAACGTTGTAATGTCACACTGTTCATTCTATTGGAGGTGATGTAACGTTGTAATGTCACACTGTTCATTCTATTGGAGGTGAAGTAATGTTGTAATGTCACACTGTTCATTCTATTGGAGGTGAAGTAACGTTGTAATGTCACACTGTTCATTCTATTGGAGGTGATGTAACGTTGTAATGTCACACTGTTCATTCTATTGGAGGTGAAGTAACGTTGTAATGTCACACTGTTCATTCTATTGGAGGTGAAGTAATGTTGTAATGTCACACTGTTCATTCTATTGGAGGTGAAGTAATGTTGTAATGTCACACTGTTCATTCTATTGGAGGTGAAGTAATGTTGTAATATCACACTGTTCATTCTATTGGAGGTGAAGTAACGTTGTAATGTCACACTGTTCATTCTATTGGAGGTGAAGTAACGTAATGTCACACTGTTCATTCTATTGGAGGTGAAGTAATGTTGTAATGTCACACTGTTCATTCTATTGGAGGTGAAGTAACGTTGTAATGTCACACTGTTCATTCTATTGGAGGTGATGTAACGTTGTAATGTCACACTGTTCATTCTATTGGAGGTGAAGTAATGTTGTAATGTCACACTGTTCATTCTATTGGAGGTGAAGTAATGTAATATCACACTGTTCATTCTATTGGAGGTGAAGTAATGTTGTAATGTCACACTGTTCATTCTATTGGAGGTGAAGTAACGTTGTAATGTCACACTGTTCATTCTATTGGAGGTGAAGTAATGTTGTAATGTCACACTGTTCATTCTATTGGAGGTGATGTAACGTTGTAATGTCACACTGTTCATTCTATTGGAGGTGAAGTAATGTTGTAATGTCACACTGTTCATTCTATTGGAGGTGATGTAACGTTGTAATGTCACACTGTTCATTCTATTGGAGGTGATGTAACGTTGTAATGTCACACTGTTCATTCTATTGGAGGTGAAGTAATGTTGTAATGTCACACTGTTCATTCTATTGGAGGTGACGTAAGGTTGTAATGTCACACTGTTCATTCTATTGGAGGTGAAGTAATGTTGTAATGTCACACTGTTCATTCTATTGGAGGTGATGTAACGTTGTAATGTCACACTGTTCATTCTATTGGAGGTGAAGTAATGTTGTAATGTCACACTGTTCATTCTATTGGAGGTGATGTAACGTTGTAATGTCACACTGTTCATTCTATTGGAGGTGAAGTAATGTTGTAATGTCACACTGTTCATTCTATTGGAGGTGATGTAACGTTGTAATGTCACACTGTTCATTCTATTGGAGGTGATGTAACGTTGTAATGTCACACTGTTCATTCTATTGGAGGTGAAGTAATGTTGTAATGTCACACTGTTCATTCTATTGGAGGTGAAGTAACGTTGTAATGTCACACTGTTCATTCTATTGGAGGTGATGTAACGTTGTAATGTCACACTGTTCATTCTATTGGAGGTGAAGTAACGTTGTAATGTCACACTGTTCATTCTATTGGAGGTGAAGTAATGTTGTAATGTCACACTGTTCATTCTATTGGAGGTGAAGTAATGTTGTAATGTCACACTGTTCATTCTATTGGAGGTGAAGTAATGTTGTAATATCACACTGTTCATTCTATTGGAGGTGAAGTAACGTTGTAATGTCACACTGTTCATTCTATTGGAGGTGAAGTAACGTAATGTCACACTGTTCATTCTATTGGAGGTGAAGTAATGTTGTAATGTCACACTGTTCATTCTATTGGAGGTGAAGTAACGTTGTAATGTCACACTGTTCATTCTATTGGAGGTGATGTAACGTTGTAATGTCACACTGTTCATTCTATTGGAGGTGAAGTAATGTTGTAATGTCACACTGTTCATTCTATTGGAGGTGAAGTAATGTAATATCACACTGTTCATTCTATTGGAGGTGAAGTAATGTTGTAATGTCACACTGTTCATTCTATTGGAGGTGAAGTAACGTTGTAATGTCACACTGTTCATTCTATTGGAGGTGAAGTAATGTTGTAATGTCACACTGTTCATTCTATTGGAGGTGATGTAACGTTGTAATGTCACACTGTTCATTCTATTGGAGGTGAAGTAATGTTGTAATGTCACACTGTTCATTCTATTGGAGGTGATGTAACGTTGTAATGTCACACTGTTCATTCTATTGGAGGTGATGTAACGTTGTAATGTCACACTGTTCATTCTATTGGAGGTGAAGTAATGTTGTAATGTCACACTGTTCATTCTATTGGAGGTGACGTAAGGTTGTAATGTCACACTGTTCATTCTATTGGAGGTGAAGTAATGTTGTAATGTCACACTGTTCATTCTATTGGAGGTGATGTAACGTTGTAATGTCACACTGTTCATTCTATTGGAGGTGAAGTAATGTTGTAATGTCACACTGTTCATTCTATTGGAGGTGAAGTAACGTTGTAATGTCACACTGTTCATTCTATTGGAGGTGATGTAACGTTGTAATGTCACACTGTTCATTCTATTGGAGGTGAAGTAACGTTGTAATGTCACACTGTTCATTCTATTGGAGGTGATGTAACGTTGTAATGTCACACTGTTCATTCTATTGGAGGTGAAGTAACGTTGTAATGTCACACTGTTCATTCTATTGGAGGTGAAGTAATGTTGTAATGTCACACTGTTCATTCTATTGGAGGTGATGTAACGTTGTAATGTCACACTGTTCATTCTATTGGAGGTGAAGTAATGTTGTAATGTCACACTGTTCATTCTATTGGAGGTGATGTAACGTTGTAATGTCACACTGTTCATTCTATTGGAGGTGAAGTAACGTTGTAATGTCACACTGTTCATTCTATTGGAGGTGAAGTAATGTTGTAATGTCACACTGTTCATTCTATTGGAGGTGATGTAACGTTGTAATGTCACACTGTTCATTCTATTGGAGGTGAAGTAATGTTGTAATGTCACACTGTTCATTCTATTGGAGGTGACGTAACGTTGTAATGTCACACTGTTCATTCTATTGGAGGTGAAGTAATGTTGTAATGTCACACTGTTCATTCTATTGGAGGTGATGTAACGTTGTAATGTCACACTGTTCATTCTATTGGAGGTGAAGTAATGTTGTAATGTCACACTGTTCATTCTATTGGAGGTGAAGTAACGTTGTAATGTCACACTGTTCATTCTATTGGAGGTGATGTAACGTTGTAATGTCACACTGTTCATTCTATTGGAGGTGAAGTAACGTTGTAATGTCACACTGTTCATTCTATTGGAGGTGATGTAATGTTGTAATGTCACACTGTTCATTCTATTGGAGGTGAAGTAATGTTGTAATGTCACACTGTTCATTCTATTGGAGGTGAAGTAATGTTGTAATGTCACACTGTTCATTCTATTGGAGGTGAAGTAACGTTGTAATGTCACACTGTTCATTCTATTGGAGGTGAAGTAACGTAATGTCACACTGTTCATTCTATTGGAGGTGATGTAACGTTGTAATGTCACACTGTTCATTCTATTGGAGGTGAAGTAATGTTGTAATGTCACACTGTTCATTCTATTGGAGGTGAAGTAACGTTGTAATGTCACACTGTTCATTCTATTGGAGGTGAAGTAATGTTGTAATGTCACACTGTTCATTCTATTGGAGGTGATGTAACGTAATGTCACACTGTTCATTCTATTGGAGGTGAAGTAACGTTGTAATGTCACACTGTTCATTCTATTGGAGGTGAAGTAACGTTGTAATGTCACACTGTTCATTCTATTGGAGGTGATGTAATGTTGTAATGTCACACTGTTCATTCTATTGGAGGTGATGTAATGTTGTAATGTCACACTGTTCATTCTATTGGAGGTGATGTAATGTTGTAATGTCACACTGTTCATTCTATTGGAGGTGAAGTAACGTTGTAATGTCACACTGTTCATTCTATTGGAGGTGAAGTAACGTTGTAATGTCACACTGTTCATTCTATTGGAGGTGAAGTAATGTTGTAATGTCACACTGTTCATTCTATTGGAGGTGAAGTAATGTAATGTCACACTGTTCATTCTATTGGAGGTGAAGTAACGTTGTAATGTCACACTGTTCATTCTATTGGAGGTGAAGTAATGTTGTAATGTCACACTGTTCATTCTATTGGAGGTGATGTAACGTAATGTCACACTGTTCATTCTATTGGAGGTGAAGTAATGTTGTAATGTCACACTGTTCATTCTATTGGAGGTGAAGTAATGTTGTAATGTCACACTGTTCATTCTATTGGAGGTGATGTAACGTTGTAATGTCACACTGTTCATTCTATTGGAGGTGATGTAATGTTGTAATGTCACACTGTTCATTCTATTGGAGGTGATGTAACGTTGTAATGTCACACTGTTCATTCTATTGGAGGTGAAGTAACGTAATGTCACACTGTTCATTCTATTGGAGGTGATGTAACGTTGTAATGTCACACTGTTCATTCTATTGGAGGTGATGTAATGTTGTAATGTCACACTGTTCATTCTATTGGAGGTGAAGTAACGTTGTAATGTCACACTGTTCATTCTATTGGAGGTGATGTAACGTTGTAATGTCACACTGTTCATTCTATTGGAGGTGAAGTAACGTTGTAATGTCACACTGTTCATTCTATTGGAGGTGAAGTAACGTTGTAATGTCACACTGTTCATTCTATTGGAGGTGATGTAACGTAATGTCACACTGTTCATTCTATTGGAGGTGAAGTAACGTTGTAATGTCACACTGTTCATTCTATTGGAGGTGAAGTAATGTTGTAATGTCACACTGTTCATTCTATTGGAGGTGAAGTAATGTTGTAATGTCACACTGTTCATTCTATTGGAGGTGAAGTAATGTTGTAATGTCACACTGTTCATTCTATTGGAGGTGAAGTAACGTTGTAATGTCACACTGTTCATTCTATTGGAGGTGAAGTAATGTTGTAATGTCACACTGTTCATTCTATTGGAGGTGATGTAACGTTGTAATGTCACACTGTTCATTCTATTGGAGGTGAAGTAATGTTGTAATGTCACACTGTTCATTCTATTGGAGGTGATGTAACGTAATGTCACACTGTTCATTCTATTGGAGGTGATGTAACGTTGTAATGTCACACTGTTCATTCTATTGGAGGTGATGTAACGTTGTAATGTCACACTGTTCATTCTATTGGAGGTGAAGTAATGTTGTAATGTCACACTGTTCATTCTATTGGAGGTGATGTAACGTTGTAATGTCACACTGTTCATTCTATTGGAGGTGAAGTAATGTTGTAATGTCACACTGTTCATTCTATTGGAGGTGATGTAACGTTGTAATGTCACACTGTTCATTCTATTGGAGGTGAAGTAATGTTGTAATGTCACACTGTTCATTCTATTGGAGGTGATGTAACGTTGTAATGTAGTATGAAGATCCATACCAGAACCAGGATATTCCTGCTGAGAGGTTCATTATGACGGAGAGGTCAATGTGACGCAGCTTGTGCCAAAGGGATTCTATCTGCTCTCTCAAAGACGCCCTCCCGAGGTTAATTCATGTCTAGCTTTGAAATAATGACTATAACAACCCTACACGCTGTTTAATGTTAACTGGGGTCTGGGAGACAAGTTACACATCAGATGTGGGGGAAACTCTGAGTGAAAGAAACGACAGATACGGCTACTGCCACGTTCATTTCCCAAGCCTCAAGACATCATGAAGATATCCTGGAGACCATGTGAAACGGAAAGTATCATTAAAAAACGAAATCCTAAAATCCCAAAATCCTAGTATAGAATTTACAATATAGGCTGCAGCTATGATTTTGTAGGCAGCATGTTTGCAGGACATTTTACTGACAATACTGTTCTGTTTAGAGGGGATCTTACTGACTGTACAGAATACTGTTCTGTTTAGAGGACATCTTACTGACAATACTGTTCTGTTTAGAGGACATCTTACTTACAATACTGTTCTGTTTAGAGGACATCTTACTGACAATACTGTTCTGTTTAGAGGACATCTTACTGACAATACTGTTCTGTTTAGAGGACATCTTACTGACAATACTGTTCTGTTTAGAGGACATCTTACTGACTGTACAGAATACTGTTCTGTTTAGAGGACATCTTACTGACTGTACAGAATACTGTTCTGTTTAGAGGACATCTTACTGACTGTACAGAATACTGTTCTGTTTAGAGGACATCTTACTGACAATACTGTTCTGTTTAGAGGACATCTTACTGACTGTACAGAATACTGTTCTGTTTAGAGGACATCTTACTGACTGTACAGAATACTGTTCTGTTTAGAGGACATCTTACTGACAATACTGTTCTGTTTAGAGGACATCTTACTGACTGTACAGAATACTGTTCTGTTTAGAGGACATCTTACTGACTGTACAGAATACTGTTCTGTTTAGAGGACATCTTACTGACTGTACAGAATACTGTTCTGTTTAGAGGACATCTTACTGACAATACTGTTCTGTTTAGAGGACATCTTACTGACTGTACAGAATACTGTTCTGTTTAGAGGACATCTTACTGACTGTACAGAATACTGTTCTGTTTAGAGGACATCTTACTGACAATACTGTTCTGTTTAGAGGACATCTTACTGACAATACTGTTCTGTTTAGAGGACATCTTACTGACTGTACAGAATACTGTTCTGTTTAGAGGACATCTTACTGACTGTACAGAATACTGTTCTGTTTAGAGGACATCTTACTGACAATACTGTTCTGTTTAGAGGACATCTTACTGACAATACTGTTCTGTTTAGAGGACATCTTACTGACAATACTGTTCTGTTTAGAGGACATCTTACTGACAATACTGTTCTGTTTAGAGGACATCTTACTGACAATACTGTTCTGTTTAGAGGACATCTTACTGACAATACTGTTCTGTTTAGAGGACATCTTACTGACTGTACTGTTCTGTTTAGAGGACATCTTACTGACAATACTGTTCTGTTTAGAGGACATCTTACTGACTGTACTGTTCTGTTTAGAGGACATCTTACCGACAATACTGTTCTGTTTAGAGGACATCTTACTGACTGTACAGAATACTGTTCTGTTTAGAGGACATCTTACTGACTGTACAGAATACTGTTCTGTTTAGAGGACATCTTACTGACTGTACAGAATACTGTTCTGTTTAGAGGACATCTTACTGACTGTACATGAGAATAATGTTCTGTTTAGAGGGGATCTTACTGACTGTACAGAATACTGTTCTGTTTAGAGGACATCTTACTGACTGTACAGAATAATGTTCTGTTTAGAGGACATCTTACTGACTGTACAGAATACTGTTCTGTTTAGAGGACATCTTACTGACAATACTGTTCTGTTTAGAGGACATCTTACTGACAATACTGTTCTGTTTAGAGGACATCTTACTGACTGTACAGAATAATGTTCTGTTTAGAGGACATCTTACTGACTGTACAGAATAATGTTCTGTTTAGAGGACATCTTACTGACTGTACAGAATGATGTTCTGTTTAGAGGACATCTTACTGACAATACTGTTCTGTTTAGAGGACATCTTACTGACTGTACAGAATACTGTTCTGTTTAGAGGACATCTTACTGACTGTACAGAATAATGTTCTGTTTAGAGGACATCTTACTGACAATACTGTTCTGTTTAGAGGACATCTTACTGACAATACTGTTCTGTTTAGAGGACATCTTACTGACAATACTGTTCTGTTTAGAGGACATCTTACTGACAATACTGTTCTGTTTAGAGGACATCTTACTGACTGTACAGAATACTGTTCTGTTTAGAGGACATCTTACTGACTGTACATGAGAATTATGTTCTGTTTAGAGGGGATCTTACTGACTGTACAGAATACTGTTCTGTTTAGAGGACATCTTACTGACAATACTGTTCTGTTTAGACGACATCTTACTGACTGTACAGAATAATGTTCTGTTTAGATGGGTTCTTACCTTTGAGAGACTCCAGCTCTTTCCTGTGAAAGAAAATAGGAACAACAGTTAGAAGCAGTCTTTTCACTAGAGTCACTCACGCTCTGAGCCAGAGTCTTTACAGCTTGTTCCGTAACTATCTATGAAGACAAACTGCAGGCCCAGAAATAACAGCAAGACATTTAAATTGTAACATGCTTTTCATTTAACAACAACTGCAAAGTGCTGCTAGAGTGAGTCCATAACTACATGATGCTCATTCTAAAGCTTCATTCAGATACAGCAGAGTTCAGCTCCTCTCTCTAGTCTACACCCTGAGATGAACAGTAACCTCCTATCAGCTCCTCTCTCTGGTCTACACCCTCAGATGAACAGTAACCTCCCATCAGCTCCTCTCTCTGGTCTACACCCTCAGATGAACAGTAACCTCCCATCAGCTCCTCTCTCTAGTCTCTACCCTCAGATGAACAATAACCTCCTATCAGCTCCTCTCTCTAGTCTACACCCTCAGATGAACAATAACCTCCCATCAGCTCCTCTCTCTCTCTAGTCTCTACCCTCAGATGAACAATAACCTCCCATCAGCTCCTCTCTCTAGTCTCTACCCTCAGATGAACAATAACCTCCCATCAGCTCCTCTCTCTAGTCTATACCCTCAGATGAACAATAACCTCCCATCAGCTCCTCTCTCTCTCTAGTCTCTACCCTCAGATGAGCAATAACCTCCCATCAGCTCCTCTCTCTAGTCTATACCCTCAGATGAACAATAACCTCCCATCAGCTCCTCTCTCTAGTCTACACCCTCAGATGAACAATAACCTCCCATCAGCTCCTCTCTCTAGTCTCTACCCTCAGATGAACAATAACCTCCCATCAGATCCTCTCTCTAGTCTATACCCTCAGATGAACAATAACCTCCCATCAGCTCCTCTCTCTAGTCTACACCCTCAGATGAACAATAACCTCCCATCAGCTCCTCTCTCTAGTCTCTACCCTCAGATGAACAATAACCTCCCATCAGCTCCTCTCTCTAGTCTCTACCCTCAGATGAATAATAACCTCCCATCAGCTCCTCTCTCTAGTCTCTACCCTCAGATGAACAATAACCTCCCATCAGCTCCTCTCTCTAGTCTCTACCCTCAGATGAACAATAACCTCCCATCAGCTCCTCTCTCTAGTCTCTACCCTCAGATGAACAATAACCTCCCATCAGCTCCTCTCTCTAGTCTCTACCCTCAGATGAATAATAACCTCCCATCAGCTCCTCTCTCTAGTCTCTACCCTCAGATGAACAATAACCTCCCATCAGCTCCTCTCTCTAGTCTCTACCCTCAGATGAACAATAACCTCCCATCAGCTCCTCTCTCTAGTCTCTACCCTCAGATGAACAATAACCTCCTATCAGCTCCTCTCTCTAGTCTCTACCCTCAGATGAATAATAACCTCCCATCAGCTCCTCTCTCTAGTCTCTACCCTCAGATGAACAATAACCTCCCATCAGCTCCTCTCTCTAGTCTCTACCCTCAGATGAACAATAACCTCCCATCAGCTCCTCTCTCTAGTCTCTACCCTCAGATGAACAATAACCTCCCATCAGCTCCTCTCTCTAGTCTCTACCCTCAGATGAATAATAACCTCCCATCAGCTCCTCTCTCTAGTCTACACCCTCAGATGAACAATAACCTCCCATCAGCTCCTCTCTCTCTCTAGTCTCTACCCTCAGATGAACAATAACCTCCCATCTGTGAATCAAGGCCAGAAACAAAGTCTTTCAGCTGTCTGGGTTTACACATCACTTAACAGCCAGGGCTATTTAATGGCTGTTTAATGGTAAAGTACAACTAAAAACACAAATCTTTTTTATTTAACCTTTATTTTAGTACGCAAGTCAGTTAAGAACAAATTCTTATTCATCATGACGGCCCACCGCGGCCAAACCCGGACGACTATAAGCACTAGAATGCCCAGGCCTGACATGAATAACAGGCATGTTGTTTTCCTTTGAACAGATGACGCTTCATTTTGTCTCACATAAATCACTGAAAGTGAATCTCCTTCTAGTTGTTATCTCGCTCCCTCTACTCTGCTAGGCATGAGCCTGCAACTCTCATCAGGGTAGCCTAGTGGTTAGAGTGTTGGACTAGTAACCGGAAGGTTGCAAGTTCAAACCCCCGAGCTGACAAGGTACAAATCTGTCGTTCTGCCCCTGAACAGGCAGTTAACCCACTAGGTTAACCCACTAGGCCGTCATTGAAAATAAGAATTTGTTCTTAACTGACCAGCCTAGTTAAATAAAAGGTAACATAAAAAGGACTATAATTTCCCTCTCATACTGTAACCTACAACGTGTCTCCACACACCGAGGCCTGGACTAGTGAAGGATTCAAGACAAGGTGGGTTTTTTATTTTTTTAACCCTTTTTCTCCCCAATTTCGTGGTATCCAATTGTTTAGTAGCTCCTATCTTGTCTCATCGCTACAACTCCCGTACGGGCTCGGGAGAGACGAAGGTTGAAAGTCATGCGTCCTCCGATACACAACCCAACCAAGCCGCACTGCTTCTTAACACAGCGCGCATCCAACCCGGAAGCCAGCCGCACCAATGTGTCGGAGGAAACACCGTGCACCTGGCAACCTTGGTTAGCGCGCACTGCGCCCGGCCCGCCACAGGAGTCGCTGGTGCGTGATGAGACAAGGAAATCCCTACCGGCCAAACCCTCCCTAACCTGGACGACGCTAGGCCAATTGTGCGTCGCCTGTACGGACCTCCCGGTCGCGGCCGGTTACGACAGAGCCTGGGCGCGAACCCAGAGTCTCTGGTGGCGCAGCTGGCGCTGCAGCGCCCTTAACCACCCGGGAGCCCAAGGTGGTTTTATTGATCTCAGATTCTTAGTGTCATAGTAGCCTGCCGTCTCCATCAGGTGTGGTATTAAAACAAGATTCTGTCAGTCTCCATCAGGTGTGTGGTATTAAAACAACATTATGTCAAAGTCTCCATCAGGTGTGTGGTATTAAAACAACATTCTGTCAAAGTCTCCAGTCATGTAAAAAGACAACTTCATGTAATGTGTTTATAAAAGGGCAACATTTTCCCAGGACCCCGGACTACTAATAATGTCCCCATGTGTGGAATGTCAGTAAGTGTCTCTACTCTACTGCTCTATGCCAATACGATGATATGCATGCAATGCTTTATTATAAAAGGTGAATTATTTTCTCTCTCATACATTCTGCTACCTCAGAACTCCCCAGGTCAGCCCACTCTCACGCTCACATTGACAAATGAAGCACTGGGCTCTTAAAATGATGACTCTAGTCTAGTGGACATGCGATCAAATCAAATAGACCTGGCAGTTTCTGACGGCGTAACAACAGTGGAATTGAAGAAGCAGCTTTGTGCATCTAGGTAAACCGTCCGGCAGCATCACACCGTAATGAGAACCTCAAGGCGTACAGAATAATAATCCCACATCACAGATAAGAGGACAATGCCGCTGGAGGATTGCTGCTGTAAAGGCTTTTCTACCGAGGTGGACAAAGGCTTAAGCAGCAATGACAGTACATCGCTTTCTGTACACGTTTCTATGAAGTATCCAATTTCCCCCACAGGGATATACAACGTCAATGGGTCATACAGTGGGGCAAAAAAGTATTTAGTCAGCCACCAATTGTGCAAGTTCTCCCACTTAAAAAGATGAGAGAGGCCTGTAATTTATCATAATAGGTACACTTCAACTATGACAGACAAAATGACAACAAAAAAAATCACATTGTAGGATTTTTAATGAATTTATTTGCAAATTATAGTGGAAAATAAGTATTTGGTCACCTACAAACAAGCAAGGTTTCTGGCTCTCATGAATTTCGACTATACCAGCCAGAATATAGCACGAGCTTAAAGTATGGCAACTTGGTGTGAACTTTTAACTGTTATTCACTAAAGAAGTGCTACCCCCTCCGCCCGCTAAACGTGGGCTAGGAGAGGACGGACAGAGTATCCATTCTACCACGCTCCAGTTCATCACTAGACAGTCTTCAAAGGACAACCCGGGCCTACCATCTACGACCAATCTACCGAAGCGCAGCTCAGAGTAAATATTTATTGCATTTTCCTTTCTCAAATGCACGGTAATTTAGAATGCATAAGATACTGTATTTATGATAGCACAGCTTCTCCCTTTGTTCCTCAGTCTTCCTGCTCTTTCACTTAAACCCAGACCCTTTTCTTTGTGTAACCAGCCGCTGTATCGGCTCCGTTCACCAGGTCCATCAATGTAGGATTCATTCTGTGTATATGTAATTCTGTGTGATTAGTATATAGTAAATAAATATTTAAACCACATTTTGTGTTGCTGATTCAACTTGTTAGCCAGGTTTCGTGAAGATGAGAATTTACAACTTTCAGATGAGACTAAATAAGTTGAGGATTAAATATTGACTGCTACTGACGTAAAAGATGACCAGGTCTTTAAGAGTTTACTCGGAAGACAACAGCTCTATAAACATTCTTTCGTGGTGCCCCGACTCCCTAGTTAATTATTTACCTGATTAGCTTAATCAGGTAATATTAATTACAGAAAAATTATTTTAGAGAATAGCATGTCATATCACTTAATCCGGCATAGCCAAAGACACAACAACCCCCTGGACAGGACACTAGTCTATCTGTCACAAATGAGCAGCTACAAGTGCAGCTTGTAGACTCAGTAAGGTTTTTTCCTGTGACTATGTGATAATGATAGCCATCAACAGATTATATGTGGAGCTTGTAGACTCAGTAAGGTTTTTTCCTGTGACTATGTGATAATTATAGCCATCAGCAGATTATATGTGGAGCTTGTTCATACAGTGCATTTAGAAAGTATTCAGACCCAATGAGTTTCTCCACATTTTGTTTACGATACAACCTTATTCTAAAATGGATTTTTTATTCCCTCGTCAATCTACACAATATCCCATAATGACAAAGCAAAAACAGATATAGATGGTTTTTCAAATTATTAAAAATGTTTAAAAAAATGTCTGAAATGTCACATTTCCCACAGTATTCTGACCCTGCTGCTGGTTTTTCCTGGGCCGGTATGATACTACGTTATGATACTGAGGAATCCATCTGGACGCAGCACAGTGGTGCATCAAGTGGTGAACCTGTTTTTATATCAGACAATAACTCAGGGATATAGAGTTGGCGGATGGTTGTCAAGTGAAGCGGAGTATTAGCCAGGAAGAATGACCACAATGTTATTATGTTGTAAAATCCTGAGGTCAGAGAGAGAACGGAAAACCTACCTCTTTTTCTTCTTGTAGTCCTCCAGCTGCAGGACCTGGAAGTGTCTGAAGCGCTGCTGCTCACACTGACCACACAGGTTGTCCAGGTACATCAGCCGGCTCTCCAGCTCCTCAAAGTCTGCCTCCAGGTGGGCTGTATGTGGCAGAGGGGGAGGGAATATATTACATTTAGTCATCCAGAGAGACTTACAGGAGCAGTTTGGGTTAAGTGCCTTGCTCAAGAGCACATCAGCAGATTCAAACCAGCAACCTTTCAGTTACTGTCCCAACGCGTTTTACTGCTAGGCTACCTGATGGAACTATTGTCATGACAACTTCATTGTGCTGTGAAGCTGTATCTCATTGTTGTGTCTGTCCAACTGCTGCTGGGAGACTGTTGCCAGACTCTGTCCAACTGCTGCTGGGAGACTGTTGCCAGACTCTGTCCAACTGCTGCTGGGAGACTGTTGCCAGACTCTGTCCAACTGCTGCTGGGAGACTGTTGCCAGACTCTGTCCAACTGCTGCTGGGAGACTGTTGCCAGTCTCTGTCCAACTGCTGCTGGGAGACTGTTGCCAGACTCTGTCCAACTGCTGCTGGGAGACTGTTGCCAGACTCTGTCCAACTGCTGCTGGGAGACTGTTGCCAGACTCTGTCCAACTGCTGCTGGGAGACTGTTGCCAGACTCTGTCCAACTGCTGCTGGGAGACTGTTGCCAGACTCTGTCCAACTGCTGCTGGGAGACTGTTGCCAGACTCTGTCCAACTGCTGCTGGGAGACTGTTGTGTCTGTCCAACTGCTGCTGGGAGACTGTTGTGTCTGTCCAACTGCTGCTGGGAGACTGTTGTGTCTGTCCAACTGCTGCTGGGAGACTGTTATGTCTGTCCAACTGCTGCTGGGAGACTGTTGTGTCTGTCCAACTGCTGCTGGGAGACTGTTGCCAGACTCTGTCCAGCTGCTGCTGGGAGACTGTTGTGTCTGTCCAACTGCTGCTGGGAGACTGTTGCCAGACTCTGTCCAACTGCTGCTGGGAGACTGTTGCCAGACTCTGTCCAACTGCTGCTGGGAGACTGTTGCCAGACTCTGTCCAACTGCTGCTGGGAGACTGTTGCCAGACTCTGTATAATATTTTCATGTGAATAATTCCAATAAAACACAAAGGAACTATTATTCACTACACTACTGAAACACAAGTGAACACTGACATCTGGTGGTCATATAGGGAAACTGTTTGTACTTGGAGCACTATTTATTAATACATTTTTTATTTAACTAGGCAAGTCAGTTAAGAACTAATTATTATTTACAATGACAGCTTACCCCGGCCAAACCCTCACCTAACCTTACCCCGGCCAAACCCTCACCTAACCTTACCCCGGCCAAACCCTCACCTAACCTTACCCCGGCCAAACCCTCACCTAACCTTGCCCCGGCCAAACCCTCACCTAACCTTACCCCGGCCAAACCCTCACCTAACCTTACCCCGGCCAAACCCTCACCTAACCTTACCCCGGCCAAACCCTCACCTAACCTTACCCCGGCCAAACCCTCACCTAACCTTGCCCCGGCCAAACCCTCACCTAACCTTGCCCCGGCCAAACCCTCACCTAACCTTGCCCCGGCCAAACCCTCACCTAACCTTAGACCGCTGCGCCACTCGGGAGCCCAACCACTATCACTGTCCAAAGTCAGAGACAACTAAAAAGGAAATGTGCCATATTTGAGGCATTATCTGGAACTCTGTACAGGGCAGGAACAAATCTTACAAATGTAATTATTCTAAATAAAGTTAAATCCACTGAATTATATTCAACTTCTTTCACCTTCCTAGAACACATCTCTCAGTCTGTTCATACTGGAATTTCCCATGTGCTCGCTAGAATTCACATCACGTGCAACTCATTGGCTGAGACAGGGAGACACCCATTCTAGAATGACGGAATGAAAGTCCTCAGAGTTCTAAACAGTCCAACTACTAACTAACATGGATTACAGCACAACCAGCGCTGAACAGTGAGTTAAAATAAACTACAAATCTAAGGGTTGTTTGCTCTAATGTCCAGATTTTGGGCTTGGCAGTTTTGGGCTCAGGCTTGGAGACATCTGGCGAATCAACAGGAAATCAATGGCATTAGGAGAACACACCCTATGGCCAGTGACAAATCACAGGGTACACAACAACAGAGACAGATTATTATCCTGATGAGATCTCTGTCACTACTGACTATTCAGGGCAGGGGAGGAGTCTCCGTCACTACTCAGGGCAGGGGAGGAGTCTCCGTCACTACTGACTATTCAGGTCAGGGGAGGAGTCTCCGTCACTACTGACTATTCAGGTCAGGGGAGGAGTCTCCGTCACTACTGACTATTCAGGTCAGGGGAGGAGTCTCCGTCACTACTGACTATTCGGGGGGGGGCGTCACTACTGACTATTCAGGTCAGGGGAGGAGTCTCTGTCACTACTGACTATTCAGGAAAGGGGAGGAGTCTCCGTCACTACTGACTATTCAGGGTAGGGGAGGAGTCTCCGTCACTACTGACTATTCAGGTCAGGGGAGGAGTCTCCGTCAGTACTGACTATTCAGGGCAGGGGAGGAGTCTCCGTCACTACTGACTATTCAGGAAAGGGGAGGAGTCTCCGTCACTACTGACTATTCAGGAAAGGGGAGGAGTCTCCGTCACTACTGACTATTCAGGGTAGGGGAGGAGTCTCCGTCACTACTGACTATTCAGGTCAGGGGAGGAGTCTCCGTCACTACTGACTATTCAGGGCAGGGGAGGAGTCTCCGTCACTACTGACTATTCAGGTCAGGGGAGGAGTCTCCGTCACTACTGACTATTCAGGAAAGGGGAGGAGTCTCCGTCACTACTGACTATTCAGGGTAGGGGAGGAGTCTCCGTCACTACTGACTATTCAGGTCAGGGGAGGAGTCTCCGTCACTACTGACTATTCGGGGGGGGGCGTCACTACTGACTATTCAGGTCAGGGGAGGAGTCTCTGTCACTACTGACTATTCAGGGCAGGGGAGGAGGGTTCCAATTCCATGAACAATGTACAAAACTAGAAACTATTTAGAGAAGACCGATACATACTGGTATAGGCCGATGCACGGAATAATACAGAAAGTATCGAAGACTACTCCGTGCTGTATGGTATATGACGTGGAAGTAGGTCAAGCTACCTACAGAGGTGACTTGGGAATCTGATTCTGAAGTCAGATTTGATGTCAGATCCGTCCCCTTAAGACTATAAACGTGTTGTGTTTCAAACTAGCCATGTGTAAAAAGGCTTCCTCTTTTCCCGTTGTCTCTGTCGTTGCCTACCAACCCCCCCCCTTCACCATGTTGGCACCAGTAGCTGTTATTACCCCACTGCCAGCTGAAGCACCACAGGTAACAGGCAGGCCGTGGCAGCTGGTGCCCTACAGTACCACCGCTCTCTCAAGGTGAACACAGCTCAGCCCGTCATAAACACCTCTGACATCAACCTACTCTACAACAATGGTAACAAAAGGTCCCCCCAAAATGTATTTTTAAAGAAGAGTGGCATTGACATTCAGTAATTGTGACATTTCTCTCCACTATAATATGATCTACTGTTGACTGGTCCTAAAGGTTTCCTGGTGCAGTCTATGATAAGTAGGCTACGTCCTGAATTTCCACCCTCTTCCCCCCCAAGTGTGCACTTGGTGTAAGCATTGTCTGGAGAGTTTCCACCATTGTAAAATCCATGCGAGAAAGAGTGTGCAAGTACACACTTGAGCAGAAGAGTGAAGACTCTAAACTCAGACACAGTGACTCACCGATGCGGTTGGTGCACGTCTCCAGGTCTGTGAGGAAGCCTGGGATCTGCTGTAGTTGTTCCTGTAGTTCCACCACTGCTGCTCTTCTCTTCTCCCAGTGTGCAGACAGCATCACCACCTCTCCATCCACTGTCTGAGACATACAGAGACATACAGAGAAATAAGACAAGACGAGAGAGAGACAGACGAGAGAAGATGAGAGAGAGAGAAGACAGACGAGAGAGAGAAGGTGAGATGTTCATATGTATTATTATTGTTGATGTGTAATTCAATGCAAGTCTAATTAATACATTGAGCTACAGTTCATACAAACCTCTCCAGCTTTCGCACAATCTTTAGCTTTTCTGTGGAGAGTCACCCAGGTGTCTTCGTACCTTTGAAAGACAAGAAACTAATGAAACAAACAAGGCCTTGTGTTTTATTAGTGTTTCAATGTCTGCATCACAAATGGCACACTATTCCCTATATTGTGCACTAATTTAGACCCTGTGGGACCTGGTCCAAAGAGACCTGTGGGACCTGGTCCAAAGAGACCTGTGGGGCCTGGTCCAAAGAGACCTGTGGGGCCTGGTCCAAAGAGACCTGTGGGGCCTGGTCCAAAGAGACCTGTGGGGCCTGGTCCAAAGAGACCTGTGGGGCCAGGTCCAGAGACCTGTGGGGCCTGGTCCAGAGACCTGTGGGGCCTGGTCCAAAGAGACCTGTGGGGCCTGGTCCAAAGAGACCTGTGGGGCCTGGTCCAAAGAGACCTGTGGGGCCTGGTCCAAAGAGACCTGTGGGGCCTGGTCCAAAGAGACCTGTGGGGCCTGGTCCAAAGAGACCTGTGGGGCCTGGTCCAAAGAGACCTGTGGGGCCTGGTCCAGAGACCTATGGGGCCTGGTCCAAAGAGACCTGTGGGGCCTGGTCCAAAGAGACCTGTGGGGCCTGGTCCAAAGAGACCTGTGGGGCCTGGTCCAGAGACCTGTGGGGCCTGGTCCAGAGACCTGTGGGGCCTGGTCCAAAGTTGTATCCAATGAGAGCAACACCTACCGACTGAGCAGTTCTACTCCGGCAGAAAACTGTGTCAGATGTTCATGTCTGTTGAGAGACAGGAAATGAGTCATTAAGGGAAATAGACAATGAAGAGGATATAAGAGAATGAAAGTAGATGTAAATGGATGACTTGACTGGTACTCCTGGGCCGTATTCATAAAGCACCTAAGATCAGGTCCTCTCTGTCCATATAGTCTTTATTCATTATGATCTTAAAGGCCAAACTGATATTACATCATCACTCAGTTAAGTTAATAAATAAACTTTTTTTTAATTTTATGACTCCAACTCTGAGACACTATGGATACAGGCCCGCCTTACCTGTGTTTCTGCTTTACTTTGGCCTCCTTTGATTTGTCACTCAGAGTCTTCATCCTGAGGGGAAATTATAAAGATGTGAGCAGGTAAAACAACATGTATATGTATATGGGACAGCCGTCACAGCAATGTAAATATTCATTGGATGACAGTAGACACTTTGTCTGTTTCCTAAATGGCAACCTATTCTCTATGTAGTGAACTAATGTATACCAGAACCCAAAGTAGTGCACTATATAGGGAGCCATAAATATTGGCTGAGACTTGTTCTGCTTCAGTCTTCCGGCATCAGGTTCCAGTCCAGAACGTCTCTCTCACTTCCATCACATGATGGTCAGCTGAATGTAATCAACTTAGCTAGCTGTAGTTAGCTAACTGTATCAATAAGCTTTGTCAGCATCTAAATTCATGGTTTTCATTTACTGCCAGCCTGTGTTTTGTGTTTAGTATTAGCTAGTTACGCAAAACTTGTTCGGTGGTTTCGTCCCACACAGTTACATCCAGCTAGATAGATAGATAGCCTTTCAGCCATGCTGGCAAAGAGGGAGAAACTAGCTAGCTAATTAACGTAGATGGTTTTTTTTAAATTGCTAATACAGAAATGTCAGAACAGGCAGGGTCACAAGACATAGGGCCATGAATGAAGCATTAGCTATAAAAGTAGCTTTATTACAAACCCCGTTGTGAAATCTTGCTGCACCGTCTGCAACCTCTCTTTGAAATTCTCAAACATCTTCCTGGTTTCTTCCAAGCTGCAAATACGTTTTTTTTTTATCTTCGCATTAACTGTATTAGCTAGCTTCTTTGTGAATATTCCTCAAGTGCCATGTCAATGTTCAGATTGTATACTTCTATAAGTAGCTAAAGTCTGATAGATGGTTGTTGTTTGGTCTTTGCTCAGCTGTTTTCCCGACGCAGTCAAGTGTCAACATGCAGTGGGGTTGTTGAGTATAATCAGGGTTGCGCAGCTATGCGCAGCCGACATTCTTTCACATAGAACACAGGAAGCCATTCATTAGGTACATCAAAATGTTACAATAACACATTTCTGAATATTTTGAGGATACAATGATTGTGAGTTTACATGACTATTTGTGTGTGTGTAGGGTAGCTTCTAAAAGCGGGTTTTGTATGAATGAACAGGTAACATGGTTAGAATGAACAATCCGGTAGGTGGCGACAAAAACCTTTGTTACGTCTGTGTGTTTACACTGATTGGTTGTTGAGAAGTTCGTTGAATGAAGGGGGCGGTGTTTCACCCTCCGAGCCATATAAAACCCCACGGTTGTATTTTTGGACACGTCCTGATCGGTCCATGGACTGTACAGTTTGAATGTTTGTTTTTCCTGTAAAGTGTAAGTACATCGATAGATTAAACTACTATAGGACAACTATTGCAAACATACAGAGAAATAAAAATGCTTTGCCATATCACGCGACCGGACTCGATGGTGATGGAGGTGGATGTTGATTCGAAGGCTAATGGAGAGGACTGTTTACACAAGGTACCGTTACAGTTATCATTCAAGTCTATTTTATTCTATGTTGTTAGTATCTGTGTGTTGGGGTTGCAAATTAATGCAGTTTTAATCATTTTGGTTTCTGTAAATATTTTGAGAATTTGAATAAAAGTTAACGTGTACGTACACTTGTAACAATGTAACAACAGCGTAGTACATGTAACGTTGTATTTAACTACCTGTCTTGATAGGGCATTGACTTCTTTAGTGAAGTGTGTTGTTCTATTGTTTTGACACACAGGTCTGTCGGAAACTGGGAATAATAGAGGTGGATTACTTTGGGCTTCAGTTCTGTGGAAGCAAAGGGGAGAGTTTGTGGTTGAATCTCAGGAACAGGATCTCCCAACAGATGGATAACCTGTCTCCCTGCAGACTGAAGCTCAGAGTCAAATTCTTTGTGGAACCCCATCTGACCCTGCAAGAACAGACAAGGTATGTTTATTGTAGGGGACCTATTTGCAGTAAGGCACTCTGCCTATTGTAGCTAATGATACTGCAAACATTAGATAGTAGTGTATTTTTTTTAAATGCAATAAGATTAACAAATGTAGTGACAGATAAATCAGATCAGATAAAATTGAGTTAAACCCCACCCTATCAATCATTAAAACCCTGCTATTTCAGTCAACTTGTAGTTTTTCAGCCCATTTAGGATCAATAAATAATATGACCCACTGACTTCTCTCCCCATCTAGGGGAAGTTTGACCTCCCGTATGCAAACAGTGTCTGGTGACGCGTCTGCAGCGAGTTAGTTACCGTGCATGCATTTCACTGTGTGTCCAGCAGGTTCTATCCCAAACCCACATGTCAATGTGCTCTATAGGTGTTGTACCAGTGTATAACGTGACTCGGCGTGCATCCCAGAGGGCACCCTATTCTCTTTATAGTGCACTACGTTCCTATGGGTGCACTAGGGTTGTGTCCCAATTTCTCTACCCTTATCCCAAAATGTGCACTTTGCACACTCCACCGTGCTGAGTGCTTATTGCTTTTTGAGGCCTGCTTAAAAAATAAATCACGGTTTCGATGATTTGGGATGAGCGCTGTAACAACACAGAATAAAACAATGAATTAAAGTCCCATGATGGTAGCGACTGTCCATTACTGCTGATCACTTATTAACCATCATGGATTCACAGTACTTTACTTTAATAACATATTTCAGTTGTTGTGTATATTACATTTGTTATATTTGATGACTTTATTATTTCATTCCAATTCATCTCATCTCTATAGAGCTCCTCCCTATGCTGTCTGACAAAATTCATATTTTAGTAGTTCTTCAAAGTAAGTAAGGCATACCTGTATGACTGCTGAATACCAACTATCAATTACTTAGATCATGTATTTTCAGGTAGAGATCCCTGACGAAGCGACAGCTGCTCGCTACATCCCATCAACACAACGCATTCTTTTGCCTCTTTTGAAGCAGGTGTGAAAAGAAAAAACCCGCACATACCGGACAAGTAGATGCTCAATGGATAATGGTCATTGTAGTTAATTACCACGTTTTGATGCACTAAACTATGTAGAATATCGGCTGGTTGGAAACTACAACTCCCTACCACATCGCACAGTTTAGTCTGGATCTGATTTATCTCTAGAGAAACTGTGGAATATGAGTATTGAGCTCACAAAAATAAAAAATGGAATTCAAATAAACTACAGTACTATACCTGCCAGCCAGGGTACTTGCAGCACTATACCAGCCAGCCAGGGTACCTACAGTACTATACCAGGGTAGCTGCAGCACTATACCAGCCAGCCAGGGTACCTACAGTACTATACCAGGGTACCTGCAGCACTATACCAGCCAGCCAGGGTACCTACAGTACTATACCAGCCAGCCAGGGTAACTACAGTACTATACCAGCCAGCCAGGATACCTACAGTACTATGCCAGCCAGGATACCTACAGTACTATGCCAGCCAGGATACCTACAGTACTATGACAGGCAGGATACCTACAGTACTATGCCAGCCAGGATACCTACAGTACTATGCCAGGATACCTACAGTACTATGCCAGGGTACCTACAGAACTATGCCAGGGTACCTACAGTACTATGCCAGGGTACCTACAGTACTATGCCAGGGTACCTACAGTACTATACCAGGGTACCTACAGTACTATGCCATGGTACCTACAGTACTATACCAGGGTACCTACAGTACTATACCAGGGTACCTACAGTACTATGCCAGCCAGGGTACCTACAGTACTATGCCAGCAAGGGTACCTACAGTACTATGCCAGGGTACCTACAGTACTATACCAGGGTACCTACAGTACTATGCCAGCCAGGGTACATACAGTACTATGCCTGCCAGCCAGGGTACCTACAGTACTATACCAGCCAGGATACCTACAGTACTATGCCAGGATACCTACAGTACTATGCCAGGGTACCTACAGTACTATGCCAGGGTACCTACAGAACTATGCCAGGGTACCTACATAACTATGCCAGGGTACCTACAGTACTATGCCAGGGTACCTACAGTACTATGCCATGGTACCTACAGTACTATACCAGGGTACCTACAGTACTATACCAGGGTACCTACAGTACTATGCCAGCCAGGGTACCTACAGTACTATGCCTGCCAGCCAGGGTACCTACAGTACTATGCCAGGGTACCTACAGTACTATACCAGGGTACCTACAGTACTATGCCAGCCAGGGTACCTACAGTACTATGCCTGCCAGCCAGGGTACCTACAGTACTATACCAGGGTACCTACAGTACTATGCCAGGGTACCTACAGTACTATGCCAGGGTACCTACAGTACTATGCCAGGGTACCTACAGTACTATGCCAGGGTACCTACAGTACTATGCCAGGATACCTACAGTACTATACCAGGGTACCTACAGTACTATGCCAGGGTACCTACAGTACTATGCCAGGGTACCTACAGTACTATACCAGGGTACCTACAGTACTATGCCATGGTACCTACAGTACTATACCAGGGTACCTACAGTACTATGCCAGGGTACCTACAGTACTATACCAGGGTACCTACAGTACTATGCCAGGGTACCTACAGTACTATGCCAGGGTACCTACAGTACTATGCCAGGGTACCTACAGTACTATACCAGGGTACCTACAGTACTATGCCAGGGTACCTACAGTACTATGCCAGGGTACCTACAGTACTATACCAGGGTACCTACAGTACTATGCCATGGTACCTACAGTACTATGCCATGGTACCTACAGTACTATGCCAGGGTACCTACAGTACTATGCCAGGGTACCTACAGTACTATGCCAGGGTACCTACAGTACTATGCCAGCCACCCAGGGTAATACTAGAGCCTAGTGTATTTTCTTCAATGACAAAATTATTTCCCCCAAAAAAGTAGCCTACTACTAGTAGGGCATAGCTTCAAATGACATGTCAATGTCAACCCAACATGTCAAGCCAGTTTGGTTTGCCCTGGGTAACCCTGACACCGTGTATCGACTGACAAGACAGAGGGCACTGTGTGCCATGAAGGGGAGTGGCCTGACTACCATCCACATCGCTCTGGCCATACACCACGCCCACTATAGTTTCTTCTAATGTGTGGAGCGATCAATAGAGCAGCAGAGTTACATTCAGGATGAGTCCTCAGGCTAGTTCAGGAACCTACTGTATGTGACCGTTATTCAGGATGAGTCCTCAGGCTAGTTCAGGAGCCTACTGTATGTGACCGTTATTCAGGATGAGTCCTCAGGCTAGTTCAGGAACCTACTGTATGTGACCGTTATTCAGGATGAGTCCTCAGGCTAGTTCAGGAATCTACTGTATGTGACCGTTATTCAGGATGAGTCCTCAGGCTAGTTCAGGAATCTACTGTATGTGACCGTTATTCAGGATGAGTCCTCAGGCTAGTTCAGGAACCTACTGTATGTGACCGTTATTCAGGATGAGTCCTCAGGCTAGTTCAGGAACCTACTGTATGTGACCGTTATTCAGGATGAGTCCGCAGGCTAGTTCAGGAATCTACTGTATGTGACTTTTATTCAGGATGAGTCCTCAGGCTAGTTCAGGAATCTACTGTATGTGACCGTTATTCAGGATGAGTCCTCAGGCTAGTTCAGGAATCTACTGTATGTGACTTTTATTCAGGATGAGTCCTCAGGCTAGTTCAGGAATCTACTGTATGTGACCGTTATTCAGGATGAGTCCTCGGGCTAGTTCAGGAATCTACTGTATGTGACCGTTATTCAGGATGAGTCCTCAGGCTAGTTCAGGAATCTACTGTATGTGACCGTTATTCAGGATGAGTCCTCAGGCTAGTTCAGGAATCTACTGTATGTGACCGTTATTCAGGATGAGTCCTCGGGCTAGTTCAGGAATCTACTGTATGTGACCGTTATTCAGGATGAGTCCTCAGGCTAGTTCAGGAATCTACTGTATGTGACAGTTATTCAGGATGAGTCCTCAGGCTAGTTCAGGAATCTACTGTATGTGACCGTTATTCAGGATGAGTCCTCAGGCTAGTTCAGGAATCTACTGTATGTGACCGTTATTCAGGATGAGTCCTCAGGCTAGTTCAGGAATCTACTGTATGTGACCGTTATTCAGGATGAGTCCTCAGGCTAGTTCAGGAATCTACTGTATGTGACCGTTATTCAGGATGAGTCCTCAGGCTAGTTCAGGAATCTACTGTATGTGACAGTTATTCAGGATGAGTCCTCAGGCTAGTTCAGGAATCTATTGTATGTGACCGTTATTCAGGATGAGTCCTCAGGCTAGTTCAGGAATCTACTGTATGTGACAGTTATTCAGGATGAGTCCTCAGGCTAGTTCAGGAATCTACTGTATGTGACAGTTATTCAGGATGAGTCCTCAGGCTAGTTCAGGAATCTACTGTATGTGACCGTTATTCAGGATGAGTCCTCAGGCTAGTTTAGGAATCTACTGTATGTGACAGTTATTCAGGATGAGTCCTCAGGCTAGTTCAGGAACCTACTGTATGTGACCGTTATTCAGGATGAGTCCTCAGGCTAGTTCAGGAACCTACTGTATGTGACTTTTATTCAGGATGAGTCCTCAGTAGGGTTGCATGTTTTGGGGAATATTCAGAGGTGGAAACTTTCCGTGGGAATTAATGGGAATATATGGGATTTCACGGAAATATATCCTAATTAATATGAATACCATTTATATTTAGATGTGTTTTTTTGCATTGGATATACAGTGGGGCAAAAAAGTATTTAGTAAAAAAGTATTTGGATGCAACTTTATGGTAAAAACTCAACTCGTTATTTGACACCATAATTTGCAAATAAATTCATTAAAAATCCTACAATGTGATTTTCTGGATTTTTTTTCCTCATCTTGTCTGTCATAGTTGAAGTGTACCTATGATGAAAACAGGCCTCTCTCATCTTTTTAATTGGGAGAACTTGCACAATTGGTGGCTGACTAAATACTTTTTTGCCCCACTGTATTTACCATATCCTATGGAGACAGAAACATAAACCTTTTACCTCATCATAAGTAGACATCATTACAAATGAACAGGCAGTTAACCCACTGTTCCTAGGCCGTCATTGAAAATAAGAATTTGTTCTTAACTGACTTGCCTAGTTAAATAAAGGTAAAATAAATAAAAACATTCAACCACCCATCAGAGATGATTGCAATAGCCTGCTTTCTCTATGATTTGCTTGACCTTCACTTGAACTCTGCATCCAGCAAATGAGTAGATAAAGCATGTCTGGTTGGAGGGGTGTATGCTGGGAGAAGAACATTCAGAAATCTCTTCCAACACACATTGCCTGTGAGCATCAGAGGTGAACCAGTTTGCATACACAGCTTGAGCAAGACATTCATCAGCATTTCTCTGACTACGTTCCTCCATTGAGTTAAACAACGTCTGATTCCAGGAGGACCATGAGCTGTTGATAAGGTGTCTGATTCCAGGAGAACCATGAGCTGTTGATAAGGTGTCTGATTCCAGGAGAATCATGAGCTGTTAATAAGGTGTCTGATTCATAATGTTCTGCTCCAATAGAAGTAGAGGGACATTTGTCAGTTGCTCGTTGTGAGCGCTGAGGGAACGTTGTGCACTTGGTCAGATGATCCTGCATCATTGTTGCATTCTTCACATATGGTTTGGCACAGTATTTGTAAATGTACACAGATAAATGTTTTGACATGAAACAGGTTAATTAACAATCCTCGGTTAGCAGGCTCCAGCAAGCTAAAACCCACATGGTAGCAAAAACTAACTAGCAGAAATTGTTAACAAGTTAGAAATGATTTAAACACACTTTGCTGTAGGCTACTATTTACTAGTTAACAAAAAAAATAATGTATGTCATATAAAATGTATTCACCCCACCCAGTATTGTTATCAAAACTTACCAGAAAGCATGTAGTCCTTGGCTCAGACAGTTTAGTAGTGTGGGCTCAATAGCATCTCAGTAGTGTGCAAGATCTTGAGAATCAGCTGTACAGAATGCACTGTGCATGCAGAGGGTTGCAATTCCATTGAATTGGGGATAGTTTAACCAAAATATGCCACAAGACCTAGATTTGCCCTTTGTGTATCCCACAAAAAAAAAGGTTCACTGTTATAAGCTACCTTTTTTTTTAAATTAATTTAAGCGAAATGACTTTGCAACTCTAGTCCTCAGACTAGTTCAGGAGCCTGTGTATATATACTGTATAGGACTCTTATTTTATCTATCTGGTCTCTCCTCATCACTACAGTAGCTATATTGATTTTATCGGGAGGTATCTTATTCCATCCCTTTACTTAGATTTGTGTGTATTAGGTAGTTCTTGTGGAATTGTTAGATTGTTGATTGTTAGATAACACGGCCGACACGAGGCCTGTAGTAATAACACGGCCGACACGAGGCCTGTAGTAATAACACAGCTGACACGAGGCCTGTAGTAATAACACGGCTGACACGAGGCCTGTACTAATAACACGGCTGACACGAGGCCTGTAGTAATAACACGGCTGACACGAGGCCTGTACGAATAACACGGCTGACACGAGGCCTGTACTAATAACACGGCCGACACGAGGCCTGTAGTAATAACACGGCTGACACGAGGCCTGTAGTAATAACAAGGCTGACACGAGGCCTGTAGTAATAACACGGCTGACACGAGGCCTGTAGTAATAACACAGCTGACACGAGGCCTGTACTAATTACACGGCCGACACGAGGCCTGTACTAATAACACGGCCGACACGAGGCCTGTACTAATAACACGGCCGACACGAGGCCTGTACTAATAACACGGCCGACACGAGGCCTGTACTAATAACACGGCTGACACGAGGCCTGTACTAATAACACGGCCGACACGAGGCCTGTACTAATAACACGGCCGACACGAGGCCTGTGGTAATAACACGGCTGACACGAGGCCTTTGGTAATAACACGGCTGACACGAGGCCTGTGGTAATAACACGGCTGACACGAGGCCTGTGGTAATAACACGGCTGACACGAGGCCTGTGGTAATAACACGGCTGACACGAGGCCTGTGGTAATAACACGGCTGACACGAGGCCTGTAGTAATAACACAGCTGACACGAGGCCTGTAGTAATAACACAGCTGACACGAGGCCTGTAGTAATAACACAGCTGACACGAGGCCTGTAGTAATAACACGGCCGACACGAGGCCTGTACTAATAACACGGCTGACACGAGGCCTGTAGTAATAACACGGCTGACACGAGGCCTGTACTAATAACACGGCTGACACGAGGCCTGTGGTAATAACACAGCTGACACGAGGCCTGTACTAATAACATAGCTGACACGAGGCCTGTAGTAATAACACAGCTGACACGAGGCCTGTAGTAATAACACGGCTGACACGAGGCCTGTACTAATAACACGGCTGACACGAGGCCTGTGGTAATAACACAGCTGACACGAGGCCTGTGGTAATAACACAGCTGACACGAGGCCTGTGGTAATAACACAGCTGACACGAGGCCTGTAGTAATAACACAGCTGACACGAGGCAGGCTAATCTGCAGGCTAATATGCAGGCTAATATGCAGTCTAATCTGCAGGCTAATATGCAGGCTAATATGCAGGCTAATATGCAGGCTAATCTGCAGGCTAATATGCAGGATAATCTGCAGGCCAATATGCAGGTTAATATGCAGGCTAATATGCAGGTTAATATGCAGGATAATCTGCAGGTTAATATGCAGTCTAATATGCAGGCTAATCTGCAGGCTAATATGCAGGTTAATATGCAGTCTAATCTGCAGGCTAATCTGCAGGCTAATCTGCAGGCTAATATGCAGGCTAATATGCAGGCTAATCTGCAGGATAATATGCAGGATAATATGCAGGCTAATCTGCAGGCTAATCTGCAGGCTAATCTGCAGGCTAATATGCAGGTTAATATGCAGTCTAATCTGCAGGCTAATCTGCAGGCTAATCTGCAGGCTAATATGCAGGTTAATATGCAGTCTAATATGCAGGCTAATATGCAGGCTAATCTGCAGGCTAATATGCAGGCCAATATGCAGGCTAATCTGCAGGCTAATCTGCAGGCTAATATGCAGGCTAATATGCAGGCTAATCTGCAGGCTAATATGCAGGTTAATATGCAGTCTAATCTGCAGGCTAATCTGCAGGCTAATCTGCAGGCTAATATGCAGGTTAATATGCAGTCTAATATGCAGGCTAATATGCAGGCTAATCTGCAGGCTAATATGCAGGCCAATATGCAGGCTAATCTGCAGGCTAATATGCAGGTTAATATGCAGTCTAATATGCAGGCTAATATGCAGGCTAATCTGCAGGCTAATATGCAGGCTAATATGCAGTCTAATCTGCAGGCTAATATGCAGGCTAATATGCAGGCTAATATGCAGGCTAATATGCAGGCTAATATGCAGGCTAATATGCAGGTTAATATGCAGGTTAATATGCAGGTTAATATGCAGTCTAATATGCAGGTTAATATGCAGGATAATCTGCAGGTTAATATGCAGTCTAATATGCAGGCTAATATGCAGGCTAATATGCAGGTTAATATGCAGTCTAATCTGCAGGCTAATCTGCAGGCTAATCTGCAGGCTAATATGCAGGCTAATATGCAGGCTAATCTGCAGGATAATATGCAGGATAATATGCAGGATAATATGCAGGCTAATCTGCAGGCTAATCTGCAGGCTAATCTGCAGGCTAATATGCAGGCTAATCTGCAGGCTAATATGCAGGCTAATATGCAGGCTAATCTGCAGGCTAATCTGCAGGCTAATCTGCAGGCTAATATGCAGGTTAATATGCAGTCTAATATGCAGGCTAATATGCAGGCTAATCTGCAGGCTAATATGCAGGCCAATATGCAGGCTAATCTGCAGGCTAATCTGCAGGCTAATATGCAGGCTAATATGCAGGCTAATATGCAGGCTAATCTGCAGGTTAATATGCAGTCTAATCTGCAGGCTAATCTGCAGGCTAATCTGCAGGCTAATATGCAGGTTAATATGCAGTCTAATATGCAGGCTAATATGCAGGCTAATCTGCAGGCTAATATGCAGGCCAATATGCAGGCTAATCTGCAGGCTAATCTGCAGGCTAATCTGCAGGCTAATCTGCAGGCTAATATGCAGGCTAATATGCAGGCCAATATGCAGGCTAATCTGCAGGCTAATCTGCAGGCTAATCTGCAGGCTAATCTGCAGGCTAATATGCAGGCTAATCTGCAGGCTAATATGCAGGCTAATATGCAGGCTAATATGCAGGCTAATATGCAGGCTAATCTGCAGGCTAATCTGCAGGCTAATATGCAGGCTAATATGCAGGCTAATATGCAGGCTAATCTGCAGGCTAATCTGCAGGCTAATATGCAGGATAATCTGCAGGATAATATGCAGGCTAATCTGCAGGATAATATGCAGGCTAATATGCAGGCTAATCTGCAGGCTAATATGCAGGATAATCTGCAGGATAATATGCAGGCTAATCTGCAGGATAATATGCAGGCTAATATGCAGGCCAATATGCAGGTTAATCTGCAGGCTAATATGCAGGTTAATATGCAGGTTAATCTGCAGGCTAATCTGCAGGCTAATATGTAGTGTAGGTGGCAAGATCAGAACGTGTCATGTTTTTTTTGTAACAATTGTTTATTTTTCTGTCACATTCACCAGATGGATGCCGTGAAATGTGTTAAGGATCAGCCATACTAGTACAAAATAGTTTTTTGGTGGGGGGGGTAGTGTTTTATTTATTTTTAATGTTCTCCTTGTCTACTAGATGGGCTAACACCGTACTGGTGTGATCTCAGCCTTTGTGTGAGTAGGGTTGACACGAGGAAACACTGCAAACGATGGAACATGAACCATGTATCGCAGATAACAACAAAGTACAGGCTGTAGCCCAATAAGTATATATACATTTTAATGAATAATGTGGTAAATTTATAGTGCTACTAAATAACTCAGCCTTCAGATTATTCCAAAAGTAAAATAACACACCTTGGGAATCATGACTCCTAACAACAATGTTTGATTTGTTGAATCAATTCAACAGGAGGCTTATGTACGTAATCTCTAAGCACGTGCTCTGCTGGCCCTGAAAGAGTTGGGCAAACAAGAGAGGGAGAGGCCCTCGGTCTGTCAGCAGTCCACATGCAGCTCCACACTCACTGACAATGAGAGCCATGCATCCTGCAGGCTTAGCATGCACAGTCCCCCACATCCAGCCACCCCCTTACCTCCTGGCTGGCTGAGAGTGAGAACACACGGTACTAGCCATTGTTAATCCAAGCAGGCATCCATCCTGTTGGCTACAGCTGAGAGCCCCACTAGCTAAACACCCACTGCTGTATCACATTGTACTGCAGACACGCTGTTTAAATAGGATGTTCTGCTGATATCAACTTGCAGGGCAGAGTTCACATAGCAACAGTTCCAGAGAGCATTCAGCACTTCATCTGTCCTACAGCTGAGCGGCACCATGGGAGAATGTGTTGTTGAGAGTTTCCATTTTAAAATTCATAATGAGTAAAAACCATTTTGTCAAAACAGCTGCTACAGTGTGTTGTCTTGTCTGTGACTGTCAGTCCTGTACCTACAGTGTCTTGTCTGTGACTGTCAGTCCTCTACCTACAGTGTCTTGTCTGTGACTGTCAGTCCTCTACCTATAGGTGTCTTGTCTGTGACTGTCAGTCCTCTACCTATAGGTGTCTTGTCTGTGACTGTCAGTCCTCTACCTATAGGTGTCTTGTCTGTGACGATCAGTGCTCTGCCTACATTTTCTAACGGGAGCCTGTTAGTACTTGATAGGCTACATCTTTAGAACTAGAGCCATGAAACATACATGAATATACCTACTGTAGGCTGTAGATCCATGTACCCACTGTAGGCTACGTACTGTAGATTCATATACCGACTGTAGGCTATGTACTGTAGATTCATATACCCACTGTAGGCTATGTACTGAAGATTCATATACCCACTGTAGGCTACGTACTGTAGATTCATATACCGACTGTAGGCTATGTACTGTAGATTCATGTACCCACTGTAGGCTATGTACTGAAGATTCATATACCCACTGTAGGCTACGTACTGTAGATTCATGTACCTGCTGTAAATTCAATGCAGCAGATATGTGGATATCTAGCCTAATCTCAGCACCCAGAACCAAATCAGCTACTGAATGTTAATGTTATGGCTGTAACGAGAGACCGGTGGATATGTGATGTTATACCAGAGACCAGTGGATATGTGATGTTATACTAGAGACCAGTGGATATGTGATGTTATACCAGAGACCAGTGGATATGTGATGTTATACCAGAGACCAGTGGATATGTGATGTTATACCAGAGACCAGTGGATATGTGATGTTATACTAGTGGATATCTGATGTTATACCAGAGACCAGTGCGCCCCCTCACTGTTCTTCAACTCAAAAACTTGAACAACATAAGTATGCCTGACAGTCACAGACATTTTCAGATGCACGGTTCAAGACTTTCATTATGACTTGCTTTTATACCTCCGACACTGTGCCGTTACACCTCCGACACTGTGCCGTTACACCTCCGACACTGTGCCGTTACACCTCCGACACTGTGCCATTACACCTCCGACACTGTGCCATTACACCTCCGACACTGTGCCATTACACCTCCGACACTGTGCCATTACACCTCCGACACTGTGCCATTACACCTCCGACACTGTGCCATTACACCTCCGACACTGTGCCATTACACCTCCGACACTGTGCCGTTACACCTCCGACACTGTGCCGTTACACCTCCGACACTGTGCCGTTACACCTCCGACACTGCGCCGTTACACCTCCGACACTGCACAGTTACACCTCCGACACTGCAGTTACACCTCCGACACTGCAGTTACACCTCCGACACTGCAGTTACACCTCCGACACTGCAGTTACACCTCCGACACTGCAGTTACACCTCCGACACTGCAGTTACACCTCCGACACTACCGTTACACCGCCGACACTGCCATTACACCTCCGACACTGCCATTACACCTCCGACACTGCACAGTTACACCTCCGACACTGCAGTTACACCTCCGACACTGTGCCATTACACCTCCGACACTGCAGTTACACCTCCGACACTGCACAGTTACACCTCCGACACTGCAGTTACACCTCCGACACTGCAGTTACACCTCCGACACTGCCATTACACCGCCGACACTGCCATTACACCTCCGACACTGCAGTTACACCTCCGACACTGCACAGTTACACCTCCGACACTGCCGTTACACCGCCGACACTGCGCCGTTACACCTCCGACACTGTGCCATTACACCGTAGTAGTATACATTGGAGTGAAGCACAGACTGAGTTTGTTAAGTTTAAACAGACTTCCTGTTTATCACATGGGACTGTATGGAGTCGTGACCAGCCTGTACCAGCAATTCTGCCGCCCACATTCCTCAATGGAGAAATAGATGGATAGCTGACCCTGTGGACAGAAAGGTCAAGCGCTCATAGCAGGCATGAGAGAACTGTCATTTTATAAAGAAGGCTATCTTCATTCCTATATTCAGTGCAACTTCCTGTTTTGAGGAGGCACAGAGGGCTAGTTTAACATCACCAGTTAAGCTGTATTATTGTTCTTCCTCTTTTTTGTTGAAGATAACAACAAGAGGATTCTAATATCCCATAACTCTTTGCATAAATGAGGAAGAATTCTAGACAAAGGGACCAGTGATACTAGTTATTACGTTGTTCTAACCTGGGTATCTTCAACCTAGATTTAGGGCCCACAAAGAGGATGATCTTCCTTCCTCTTTTCAGTGCAATGTCCTCTTTTGACGAGGCAAAAATGTCGAATTAGTTTCCCCATTATCACTGCAGTTTTGTGAAGTTGTATTCTCGTTCTTCCTCATGTCCATCATATAACCCTTTACACATCCCTCTTTCCTCCAGACATATGTTCTTCCTGCACATAAAGGAGGAGCTGGACAGTGGCAGCCTGCAGATGGAGGCTGAGCAGGCCAAGGAGCTGTGTGCCCTCCTAGCCCAGGCTGAGTACGGAGACTACAACCAGAACACAGCCAAGTACTGCTCCAGCCAGATCTTCAGACAGGAGCCTGACCTGGCAACCATCAACAGGTCAGCACAGCAACTGAGTAACTTGACTCCAAATCAAATCAAATTGTATTTGTCACATACACATGGTTAGCAGATGTTAATGCGAGTGTAGCGAAATGCATTCCATGTCTTACTAAGTACTTCTCTGTGCTGACTTGTAGAACTGCTATAGATACAAGATAATAAAAATATAACCTTTTTGATGTGTGAAGGCCATCTGAATAGCTGACTAAACCATGGTTTGGTCTTCTGTTATTGCCTTGATGTGGGAGGAGCCTAAACACTCCCAAATCAGCATATAAATGGGATTCACAACATCTGTCCCTAAAACACTAGGCTGCTGACTCAGCTAGCCCTGCAGCTATATACATTCACTACTGGGCACTAAAGTACAGTTCTCATTCCTCATGTGTTTAGTTTAGTTTTAGTACATTTTATTTCGTAGATCTTTTTTTTAAATATATATATAAATAATACATTTAAAAAACAATGGAGGGACAGAAAAATGAAAACCGAGCAGAGATTATTTGGTGGCAGCATTTAAAATAGAACGTAGAAAACATGTTTCATTGTATGGGTGGGCCCCCCTGGTGAGTGAACAGTATTACAACAGCAGAAAACGTAACTCCTCTGTCCCGTCCTGCCGTGTCCGTCTGCAGCATCCAGGAGAAGCACCGTGAGCTAGAGGGTCTGAGCCAGGCGTCAGCAGAGTACCAGGCCCTACAGCTGGTGTCCTCCCTGGAGAACTACGGGGTGGAGTGGCACTGGGCCAGGGACTCAGAGGGACAGAGGCTGGCTATAGGGGTCGGCCCTGAAGGGGTATCTATCTGTCAGGAGGACTTCACCCCCACCAACAGGTATATTCACTACACTGACCTGACTTCACCCCCACCAACAGGTATTAAACTAACCTGACTTCACCCCACCAACAGGTATTAAACTAACCTGACTTCACCCCACCAACAGGTATTAAACTGACCTGACTTCACCCCCACCAACAGGTATATTCACTAAACTGACTTCGCCCCCACCAACAGGTATATTCACTAACCTGACTTCACCCCCACCAACAGGTATTAAACTAACCTGACTTCACCCCCACCAACAGGTATTAAACTAACCTGACTTCACCCCACCAACAGGTATTAAACTAACCTGACTTCACCCCACCAACAGGTATATTCACTAACCTGACTTCACCCCACCAACAGGTATATTCACTAAACTAACCTGACTTCACCCCCACCAACAGGTATTAAACTAACCTGACTTCACCCCACCAACAGGTATTAAACTAACCTGACTTCACCCCACCAACAGGTATATTCACTAACCTGACTTCACCCCCACCAACAGGTATATTCACTAAACTGACTTCGCCCCCACCAACAGGTATATTCACTAACCTGACTTCACCCCACCAACAGGTATTAAACTAACCTGACTTCACCCCACCAACAGGTATATTCACTAACCTGACTTCGCCCCCACCAACAGGTATTAAACTAACCTGACTTCACCCCCACCAACAGGTATATTCACTAACCTGACTTCGCCCCCACCAACAGGTATTAAACTAACCTGACTTCACCCCACCAACAGGTATTAAACTGACCTGACTTCACCCCCACAAACAGGTATATTCACTAAACTGACTTCACCCCACCAACAGGTATATTCACTAAACTAACCTGACTTCACCCCACCAACAGGTATATTCACTAAACTAACCTGACTTCGCCCCCACCAACAGGTATTAAACTAACCTGACTTCACCCCCACCAACAGGTATATTCACTAACCTGACTTCGCCCCCACCAACAGGTATTAAACTGACCTGACTTCACCCCCACCAACAGGTATATTCACTAAACTGACTTCGCCCCCACCAACAGGTATATTCACTAACCTGACTTCACCCCACCAACAGGTATTAAACTAACCTGACTTCACCCCACCAACAGGTATTAAACTGACCTGACTTCACCCCCACCAACAGGTATATTCACTAAACTGACTTCGCCCCCACCAACAGGTATATTCACTAACCTGACTTCGCCCCCACCAACAGGTATTAAACTAACCTGACTTCACCCCCACCAACAGGTATATTCACTAACCTGACTTCACCCCCACCAACAGGTATTAAACTAACCTGACTTCACCCCCACCAACAGGTATATTCACTAACCTGACTTCGCCCCCACCAACAGGTATATTCACTAACCTGACTTCGCCCCCACCAACAGGTATTAAACTAACCTGACTTCACCCCACCAACAGGTATATTCACTAAACTGACTTCGCCCCCACCAACAGGTATATTCACTAACCTGACTTCACCCCCACCAACAGGTATTAAACTAACCTGACTTCACCCCACCAACAGGTATTAAACTAACCTGACTTCACCCCACCAACAGGTATTAAACTGACCTGACTTCACCCCCACCAACAGGTATATTCACTAAACTGACTTCGCCCCCACCAACAGGTATATTCACTAACCTGACTTCACCCCCACCAACAGGTATTAAACTAACCTGACTTCACCCCCACCAACAGGTATTAAACTAACCTGACTTCACCCCACCAACAGGTATTAAACTAACCTGACTTCACCCCACCAACAGGTATATTCACTAACCTGACTTCACCCCACCAACAGGTATATTCACTAAACTAACCTGACTTCACCCCCACCAACAGGTATTAAACTAACCTGACTTCACCCCACCAACAGGTATTAAACTAACCTGACTTCACCCCACCAACAGGTATATTCACTAACCTGACTTCACCCCCACCAACAGGTATATTCACTAAACTGACTTCGCCCCCACCAACAGGTATATTCACTAACCTGACTTCACCCCACCAACAGGTATTAAACTAACCTGACTTCACCCCACCAACAGGTATATTCACTAACCTGACTTCGCCCCCACCAACAGGTATTAAACTAACCTGACTTCACCCCACCAACAGGTATTAAACTAACCTGACTTCACCCCCACCAACAGGTATTAAACTAACCTGACTTCGCCCCCACCAACAGGTATTAAACTAACCTGACTTCACCCCACCAACAGGTATTAAACTGACCTGACTTCACCCCCACCAACAGGTATATTCACTAAACTGACTTCACCCCACCAACAGGTATATTCACTAAACTAACCTGACTTCACCCCACCAACAGGTATATTCACTAAACTAACCTGACTTCGCCCCCACCAACAGGTATTAAACTAACCTGACTTCACCCCCACCAACAGGTATATTCACTAACCTGACTTCGCCCCCACCAACAGGTATTAAACTGACCTGACTTCACCCCCACCAACAGGTATATTCACTAAACTGACTTCGCCCCCACCAACAGGTATATTCACTAACCTGACTTCACCCCACCAACAGGTATTAAACTAACCTGACTTCACCCCACCAACAGGTATTAAACTGACCTGACTTCACCCCCACCAACAGGTATATTCACTAAACTGACTTCGCCCCCACCAACAGGTATATTCACTAACCTGACTTCGCCCCCACCAACAGGTATTAAACTAACCTGACTTCACCCCCACCAACAGGTATATTCACTAACCTGACTTCACCCCCACCAACAGGTATTAAACTAACCTGACTTCACCCCCACCAACAGGTATATTCACTAACCTGACTTCGCCCCCACCAACAGGTATATTCACTAACCTGACTTCGCCCCCACCAACAGGTATTAAACTAACCTGACTTCACCCCACCAACAGGTATATTCACTAAACTGACTTCACCCCACCAACAGGTATATTCACTAAACTAACCTGACTTCACCCCCACCAACAGGTATATTCATTAAACTGACTTCACCCCCACCAACAGGTATTAAACTAACCTGACTTCACCCCCACCAACAGGTATATTCATTAAACTGACTTCACCCCCACCAACAGGTATTAAACTAAACTGACTTCACCCCCACCAACAGGTATATTCACTAAACTGACCTGACTTCACCCCCACCAACAGGTATTAAACTAAACTGACTTCACCCCCACCAACAGGTATATTCACTAACCTGACTTCACCCCCACCAACAGGTATTAAACTAAACTGACTTCACCCCCACCAACAGGTATATTCACTAACCTGACTTCACCCCCACCAACAGGTATTAAACTAACCTGACTTCACCCCCACCAACAGGTATATTCACTAAACTGACTTCACCCCACCAACAGGTATATTCACTAACCTGACTTCACCCCCACCAACAGGTATATTCACTAAACTGACTTCACCCCCACCAACAGGTATATTCACTAACCTGACTTCACCCCCACCAACAGGTATATTCACTAACCTGACTTCACCCCCACCAACAGGTATATTCACTAACCTGACTTCACCCCCACCAACAGGTATATTCACTAACCTTCTTCACCCCCACCAACAGGTATATTCACTAAACTGACTTCGCCCCCACCAACAGGTATTAAACTAACCTGACTTCACCCCCACCAACAGGTATATTCACTAACCTGACTTCACCCCCACCAACAGGTATATTCACTAACCTGACTTCACCCCCACCAACAGGTATATTCACTAACCTTCTTCACCCCCACCAACAGGTATATTCACTAAACTGACCTGACTTCACCCCCACCAACAGGTATATTCATTAAACTGACTTCACCCCACCAACAGGTATATTCACTAAACTAACCTGACTTCACCCCCACCAACAGGTATATTCATTAAACTGACTTCACCCCCACCAACAGGTATTAAACTAACCTGACTTCACCCCCACCAACAGGTATATTCATTAAACTGACTTCACCCCCACCAACAGGTATTAAACTAAACTGACTTCACCCCCACCAACAGGTATATTCACTAAACTGACCTGACTTCACCCCCACCAACAGGTATTAAACTAAACTGACTTCACCCCCACCAACAGGTATATTCACTAACCTGACTTCACCCCCACCAACAGGTATATTCACTAAACTGACTTCACCCCCACCAACAGGTATATTCACTAACCTGACTTCACCCCCACCAACAGGTATTAAACTAAACTGACTTCACCCCCACCAACAGGTATATTCACTAACCTGACTTCACCCCCACCAACAGGTATTAAACTAACCTGACTTCACCCCCACCAACAGGTATATTCACTAACCTGACTTCACCCCCACCAACAGGTATATTCACTAAACTGACTTCACCCCCACCAACAGGTATATTCACTAACCTGACTTCACCCCCACCAACAGGTATTAAACTAAACTGACTTCACCCCCACCAACAGGTATATTCACTAACCTGACTTCACCCCCACCAACAGGTATTAAACTAACCTGACTTCACCCCCACCAACAGGTATATTCACTAAACTGACCTGACTTCACCCCCACCAACAGGTATATTCATTAAACTGACTTCACCCCCACCAACAGGTATTAAACTAACCTGACTTCACCCCCACAACCAGGTATATTCACTAACCTGACTTCACCCCCACCAACAGGTATATTCACTAAACTGACTTCACCCCCACCAACAGGTATATTCACTAACCTGACTTCACCCCCACCAACAGGTATATTCACTAACCTGACTTCACCCCCACCAACAGGTATATTCACTAACCTGACTTCACCCCCACCAACAGGTATTAAACTAACCTGACTTCACCCCCACCAACAGGTATATTCACTAACCTGACTTCGCCCCCACCAACAGGTATTAAACTAACCTGACTTCACCCCCACCAACAGGTATATTCACTAACCTGACTTCACCCCCACCAACAGGTATTAAACTAACCTGACTTCACCAACAGGTATATTCACTAACCTGACTTCACCCCCACCAACAGGTATTAAACTAACCTGACTTCACCCCCACCAACAGGTATTAAACTAACCTGACTTCACCCCCACCAACAGGTATATTCACTAACCTGACTTCACCCCCACCAACAGGTATTAAACTAACCTGACTTCACCCCCACCAACAGGTATATTCACTAACCTGACTTCACCCCCACCAACAGGTATTAAACTAACCTGACTTCACCCCCACCAACAGGTATATTCACTAACCTGACTTCACCCCCACCAACAGGTATTAAACTAACCTGACTTCACCCCCACCAACAGGTATTAAACTAACCTGACTTCACCCCACCAACAGGTATATTCACTAACCTGACTTCACCCCCACCAACAGGTATTAAACTAACCTGACTTCACCCCCACCAACAGGTATTAAACTAACCTGACTTCACCCCCACCAACAGGTATTAAACTAACCTGACTTCACCCCCACCAACAGGTATTAAACTAACCTGACAGTGCTGTTCGCAAAACATGTTATTCGTTGATGCACTTAACAACAACAACAAAAAAAGTTGAGGTCGGCTGCCGGTCTTTTTCTACTGTGCAGTGTTTGTATCCAGATGTAGCAGAGTTGAAAATATAACACTGACTGGTTATACAAACTCAGGATGCTCCTGTTAGAGTAGACACCATTAATATGTGATGATGTAGTTCTGTCTACAGGTCTAGACACCATTAATATGTGATGATGTAGTTCTGTCTACAGGTCTAGCTAGACACCATTAATATGTGATGATGTAGTTCTGTCTACAGGTCTAGCTAGACACCATTAATATGTGATGATGTAGTTCTGTCTACAGGTCTAGACACCATTAATATGTGATTATGTAGTTCTATCTACAGGTCTAGACACCGTTAATATGTGATTATGTAGTTCTATCTACAGGTCTAGACACCCTTAATATGTGATTATGTAGTTCTATCTACAGGTCTAGACACACAAGACAATGCTCTGCTGTTGGACATTTGATATGAAGTTATATAGAGCCTACAATGACTCTCTGTCCTCTGTTCTAGGATCATTTATCCCATCATCCAGATGGCCACCCAGTCAGGGAAGAATGTGTACATGACCATCACTAAGGACAGTGGTGAGGATGTGGCCCTGCTGTTTAAGATGACAAGCACCAGAGCTGCCAGCGGCCTGTACCGGGCCATCACAGAGACCCACGCCTTCTACAGGTCAGCAACCATGTAGCATGGCTCACATACCAACAACATGCCTTCTACAGGTCAGTAACCATGTAGCATGGTTTACATACCAACAACATGCCTTCTACAGGTCAGCAACCATGTAGCATGGTTTACATACCAACAACATGCCTTCTACAGGTCAGCAACCATGTAGCATGGCTCACATACCAACAACATGCCTTCTACAGGTCAGCGACCATGTAGCATGGTTTACACACCAACAACATGCCTTCTACAGGTCAGCCACCATGTAGCATGTAGCATGGTTTACATACCAACAACATGCCTTCTACAGGTCAGCAACCATGTAGCATGGTTTACATACCAACAACATGCCTTCTACAGGTCAGCAACCATGTAGCATGGTTTACACACCAACAACATGCCTTCTACAGGTCAGCCACCATGTAGCATGTAGCATGGTTTACATACCAACAACATGCCTTCTACAGGTCAGCAACCATGTAGCATGGTTTACATACCAACAACATGCCTTCTACAGGTCAGCAACCATGTAGCATGGTTTACATACCAACAACATGCCTTCTACAGGTCAGCAACCATGTAGCATGGCTCACATACCAACAACATGCCTTCTACAGGTCAGCAACCATGTAGCATGTAGCATGGCTCACATACCAACAACATGCCTTCTACAGGTCAGCAACCATGTAGCATGGCTCACATACCAACAACATGCCTTCTACAGGTCAGCAACCATGTAGCATGGCTTATACACCAACAACATGCCTTCTACAGGTCAGAAACCATGTAGCATGGTTTACATACCAACAACATGCCTTCTACAGGTCAGCAACCATGTAGCATGGCTCACACACCAACATCATGCCTTCTACAGGTCAGCAACCATGTAGCATGGTTTACACACCAACAACATGCCTTCTACAGGTCAGCAACCATGTAGCATGTAGCATGGCTTACACACCAACAACATGCCTTCTACAGGTCAGCAACCATGTAGCATGGCTCACACACCAACAACATGCCTTCTACAGGTCAGCAACCATGTAGCATGGCTTACACACCAACATCATGCCTTCTACAGGTCAGCAACCATGTAGCATGGCTCACACACCAACAACATGCCTTCTACAGGTCAGCAACCATGTAGCATGTAGCATGGCTCACACACCAACAACATGCCTTCTACAGGTCAGCAACCATGTAGCATGTAGCATGGCTTACACACCAACATCATGCCTTCTACAGGTCAGCAACCATGTAGCATGGTTTACACACCAACAACATGCCTTCTACAGGTCAGCAACCATGTAGCATGTAGCATGGCTCACACACCAACAACATGCTCACACAGGGTGACATTTTCCTCTTGTAAAAACATCTCTGCTGTGAGCCAATGTAGAGTAAGAAATGTATAATATGCAGCACAGTATATGCTGTACATTTTCTGATAATTTTCATGAGTTGCTGCTAAGTTTAGTTTTAGTGTACGTGTGGAGTCACTCCAGTTTCACAGTGTAATAACATTTTATAATATTGATTTGAGTGTTTTTGGTCAATAACTGTGATGTTATTTGTCCTTCAGGTGTGACACGGTGACGAACGACGTGATGATGCAGTACAGCCGTGACTTCAAGGGTCACCTGGCGTCTCTCTTCCTCAACGAGAACATCGACCTGGGCAAGAAGTATGTCTTCGACATCCGACGCACCTCCAAGGAGGTCTACGACCACTGCCGCAGGGCGCTCTACAAAGCCGGCATGGCAGGGGACTGTGTGTCCGGCGAGCAGAGCCCGTCGCGGTCCCCTGGGGTTGGGGAAGGAGGCTGTGAGGGGTGCCAGAGGAGCCGGGTTCTGGAGGAGAAGCTGCAGCAGCTCCAGGATGCTCTGCTGTGTATGCTGTGCTGTGAAGAGGAGATGGACGCTGCCTTCTGCCCCTGTGGACACATGGTGTGCTGCCACAACTGTGCCGTCCAGCTAGAGGTAACCATAACGTCATGGTTTAAAATAAGTATATATATACATACTCACTCACTCACTACCAGTCAAAAGTTTTAGAACACCTACTCATTCAAGGGTTTTTCTTTATTTTTACTATTTTCTACATAAGAGCGAAGCCATCAAAACTATGAAATAACACATATGGAATCATGGAGCAACCAAAAAAGTATTAAACAAATCAAAATATTTTATTCTTCAAATAGCCACCCTTCGCCTTGATGACAGCTTTGCACACTCTTGGTATTCTCTCAACCAGTTTAACCTGGAATGCTTTTCCAACAGTCTTGAAGCAGTTCCCACTCATGCTGAGCACTTGTCGGCTGCTTTTCTTTCACTCTGCGGTCTGACTCAACCCAAACTATCTCAATTTGGTTGAGGTCGTGTGATTGTGGAGGCCAGGTCAACTGATGCAGCACTCCATCACTCTCCTTCTTGGTCAAATAGCCCTTACACAGCCTGGAGGTGTGTTGGGTCATTGTGCTGTTGAAAAACAAATGATAGTTCCACTAAGCCCAAACCAGATGGGATGGCGTAACGCTACAGAATGCTGTGGTAGCCATGCTGGTTAAGTGTGCCTTGAATTCTAAATACATCACCGACAGTGTCACCAGCAAAACACCATAACACCACCTCTTCCATGCTTCACGGTGGGAACCACACATGCGGAGATCATCCGTTCACCTACTCTGTGTCTCACAAAGACACGGCGGTTGGAACCAAAAATCTCCAATTTGGACTGCAGCATCTCCCCTCCACGACCCCACACATGACGCAAGTTCACAGACAAAATTCAAACAATTTCAGACCAAATAAACATTTCTTAAAAGCATTGTTAACTAATGGGTAATGCAGTCAGAGACTTTAAAGGTGCTGCAGATGACAGTCCCCCCAGCTCTCTCTTTGCTGAAGCCATGAGTGCACGTTTCAGTGCCCAACAGGGCCCACAAAACATGCAGTTGTCTCCACCTGCAAAGTCCATGCACACACACTAGCATACTGTCCTACATGTGCTAATTAGAGTTGATTGATTTATGTTCCTCATGTTTTTGTTTTGTATCGATCTTATTTTATTCTTATTTATTGTTGTTTACCCCCCTTTTGGGGGGGGGAATGGTTAAAAAAATGGGAGAAGACTAGTATTTTGTAGTTTAATTCCTCATTGTACAATCCATAAGTATATATTTAAAAACAGATATTCACAAAGTTTGTGATGAATGACAGGTTGTTTCTTCATTTAAAACACATTAGGGTTTAAAATTCAATTAAGCTGTTTCATTTTAGGGGTTTAGTGAAGGCAGGTCATTTTTTAACCTTTAGCACAAGGGGAGTGAGTATACAGAATATTAAGACTACACAAGGGTTAAAGTAATGATGGATTGTCGTTTCTCTTTGCTAATTTGAGCTGTACTTGCCATAATTTGGACTTGGTATTTTACCAAATAGGCCTATCTTCTGTATACCACCCCTACCTTGCCACAACACAACTGAGTGGCTCAAGCGCATTATGAAGGAAAGAAATTCCACAAATGAATTTTTAAGAAGGCACACCTGTTAATTGAAATGCATTCCAGGTGACTACCTCATGAAGCTGTCTGAGAGAATACCAAGAGTGTGCAAAGCTGTCATCAAGGCAAAGGGTGTATTTGAAGATTTTTTTTTATATTTGAAGAATCTCAAATATAAAATATATTTTATTTCATAGTTTGTTATTTCAAACTATTTCATAGTTTGTTATTTCATAGTTTTCATATTTTTTCATATAGTTTTCATATTTTTTTTTACTAGAAAATAGTAAAAATAAAGAAAAACCCTTGAATGAGTAGGTGTTCTAAAACTTTTGACTGGTTGTGTGTGTACAGTATATAATTGTTGATGTATTTTGTAGTCTGTATTGATAGATACAGTGAAGAAGTGATTAAAATGGAGGAGAAGGACAGAATGGAATGTGACTCAGTCGGGGTTTGAACCGCATTCTCCATGGGTTTTATGTGTTCCAGGGGTGGCAGCACTAAACACCAGTCCCTGTTACACCATAATGCCATGTTCTTGTATCTTCCACTGTGCTGAATGAACTTTGAAGCTCCAAGTTAAACTTTTAGAGAGGTCAGGGTGGTTGGCAGTTAATGAAAAGAGCTGGTACTGTTTTTTTCCCTTTTTAAACAAATGAAGTGAACTGTTTGGTGAGGAGGAGTATGGTAGACGGGAGGAATGTTTGCAGAAACTATAGTTACCCTTCTTCCCATGGTTTATTGGCTGTCCTGAACCTTCTGTAGCCTGTAGGTCGTAGGTTAAATGCCTGTAGGGCAGTACTGTCAGCTACTCTGTGGACACCGTTAATCCAAGATTATATAGACTAATTCATCCAGATCTATATGGCTGTATCTTAACAATAAGTCTGTTTGATTCCTCACAAGTCACATCTATATACAGTGTTTTAATGTTAGATTAGCATATTATATTCTAATCAAATATTTTGATCTCACCCCTTCAGGTGTGTCCGGTGTGTCGGTCAGAGGTAGACCATGTCCAACACATCTACCTGCCCACCTGTGCCAACCTGCTGTCCCTGGCAGTGAGCAGTGCTGCCCCCTTCAATATTCCCAGAGACCTGGCCACTCACCTCTGTTCCTCCAGAGAGTTCTACACCAGCACAGACCAGATCTGTCACACGTAGATTTACTTCCAAATAGCTATCATTGCTATCATTGCTAACGTTAGCTAGCTAAAAATCTGGAGGTCTCCCCTCAATCTTAGCTAGTTGGCTAACGTTAGCTAGCTAAAAATCTGGAGGTCTCCCCTCAATCTTAGCTAGCTGGCTAACGTTAGCTAGCTAAAATCCGGAGGTCTCCCCTCAATCTTAGCTAGCTCGCTAACGTTATACTGCATCTAAAGTTAATCCGGCGACATCAAAATGATGAAAAATGGTTTTCCTACTAATTATTTGCCGCCTTTAGAAATGTCATTGTGTTTTCAAGCCACAGTAATAAACTTTAGACTGAATATTCATCAGTCCCCAATGAGGATGCATTGAGTAGAATGTTCAGTTGGGCATCAGTCCTAAAACAAACCTTCAAAACAATATTGTGAAGCAACGTGCAAACCATAAATACCAGGGGTAGTGCTGTAGTAATATACCAGTAGTAGTGCTGTAGTAGTATACCAGGGGTAGTGCTGTAGTAGTATACCAGTAGTAGTGCTGTAGTAGTATACCAGTAGTAGTGCTGTAGTAGTTGTATACCAGGGGTAGTGCTGTAGTAGTTGTATACCAGGGGTAGTGCTGTAGTAGTTGTATACCAGTAGTAGTGCTGTAGTAGTTGTATACCAGGGGTAGTGCTGTAGTAGTTGTATACCAGGGGTAGTGCTGTAGTAGTTGTATACCAGGGGTAGTGCTGTAGTAGTTGTATACCAGGGGTAGTGCTGTAGTAGTTGTATACCAAGGGTAGTGCTGTAGTAGTATACCAGTAGTAGTGCTGTAGTAGTTGTATACCAGTAGTAGTGCTGTAGTAGTTGTATACCAGTAGTAGTGCTGTAGTAGTATACCAGTAGTAGTGCTGTAGTAGTAGTATACCAGTAGTAGTGCTGTAGTAGTTGTATACCAGTAGTAGTGCTGTAGTAGTATACCAGGGGTAGTACTGTAGTAGGAATATACCAAGGGGTAGTATACCAGTAGTGTAGTAGTACTGCAGTATTGGTGATGTAGTAGTAGTGTGCTACTGTATGAGGTGCTATATGACTGCATACAGTAGCATTCTGAACATTAATTTCTCTGGCAACAGCTCTGGTGGACATTCCTGCAGTCAGCATGCCAACTGCACGCTCCCTCAACTTGAGACATCTATGGTATTGTGTTGTGTGACAACTGCACATTTTAGAACAATCTTTTATTGTCCCCCCAGCACAAGGTGCACCTGTGTAATGATTGTGCTGTTTAATCAACTTCTTGATATGCCAGCTTCTTGATTATCTTGGCACAGGGGAAATGCTCACTACCAGGGATGTGCACAATTTGAGAGAAATAAGCTTTTTGTTCAATAATGTATACTATACACTCCATTGTATTTTGATATCTTTATCTCTGCCATATATAAACGGTATATAAATGTGATGTCTCTGACCATAGTGTTGAAATAGTCATTACATTAGACTAGAAGAGTGTACCAGACCAGGTAAATAGTATTTATTTTATTATTATTTATCAGGGCCCATAGGGCTGTAATGAAGTAGTGCACTATATAGGGTGTCCGTTGGGATGGATGTTCCCACTGTCTTCCACAGATGAGTTACTCAATTTATCTTCTGGCCTGCAGCGAGTTCAAAAAATGTACCATACCAGGCCTGTTACCAGTCTACAGAAGTCACATTATTGCTTCTCATACCACCCGGCATCCCACTGCTGGCTTGCTCAGATCTAAGCATGGTTGTCCCAGGATGCTGCTGGAAGTGGTGTTGGAGGGCCAGTAGGTGGCACCCTTTTCTCTGCTCTAAAAAAAATATCCCAATGACCCAGGACAGTGTTTTGGGACATTGCCCTGTGTAGCGTGTCGTCTTTCGGATGAGACGTTAAACGGGTGTTAACCCTGGTGTCCTGACTTTCTGTGGTCACTAAAGATCCCATGGCACTTATCACAAGAGTAGGGGTGTTAACCCTGGTGTCCTGACTCTCTGTGGTCACTAAAGATCCCATGGCACTTATCACAAGAGTAGGGGTGTTAACCCTGGTGTCCTGGCTAAATTCCCAAATCTGGCCCTCAAACCATCACGGTCACCTAATCATGTATGAGCTGCCAATTGGCTCATACATCCTCTCCCCTGTAACTATTCCCCAGGTCGTTGCTGTAAATGAGAACATGTTCTCAGTCAACTTAACTGGTAAAATAAGGGTTAAAGGAAATGGAGAAGAATTCTCTACCAAAGCTCTTCCTTTCTTTTTAAATCGCTATTTACACTATGTACCTGAACAATGGATTTCAATTTGTTGATCAATGATTTCTGTAGTTAAGGTTCTGTTCTGTATTTAAAGCTGTGTTTTAATGAGTTGAAATTTAAAGCAAGATTTCATATTTATTTTCAAGTATTAATAAAATATTTATTTTGTACTTAATGTTTCATTTGTGAGTATTTTCTATCAGTTGTGGACTTGTCTCAAGATGTCATAGAGATCCTAAAGGAGTTGTGTTTGCACTGAGCAATGCTGTTACTGCTAACCTAAAGGGGGGGGGGTGCCTTAATCAACATCCACGTCTTCAGTGCCCGGGGGAACAGTGAGTTAACTGCTTTGCTCTGGCTGCTTGGCTCATTTAACACTATGTTACTTTTGTCCCCAACCCACCAGCCTTTGCAATGTGCCATGCAAGAGACTGCAAGTGACATGTCAGTAACCATGTTTCTGTCACATTTTGAAAGATAACCAATTCAATACTTTAAAATGGTTGAAATAAAATATGAATTTGACAAATGTAAAAAAAATTTTTTTTAAAAACCTTAGGCCTTAAACTACTGCTCATTTGAATAACTTTTTGTTGAATTCCTTAAAGTTAGGGTAGCCTATGGGATGCAGGGTGAATATATCATAATTTGTTAAGGTGATCATTTGTGTTAAATACTAACTAAATGGAAAATGTCTCATTGTTGAATACGGTCCGCAGTCATTAGGACATTTCTTGGTGGGACTTTGTAACAGTTTGTATTTCAGCTGTTTCCTCATGAAATGAAACTCCCTTTCCCCGCCTAGTGGTATGGTTGGGTAATACACCCTATTTCATTATGCGATTCAGGTTCCATTTTCTCAATATTTGAGAAACTATTTTGATTATATAGTTGAGGATGATGAATAGAATGATACAATGAAGAGGATGACGATGACAATTTTATCCATAGGATAATAACTCATAGAATTAATGCAAAGTAATGCACAGAATTTGGCCTTCAGTGACCCATTTAAAAAAACGTTTTGGGGTTTCCTACCTTGTGAATGTTTTAGTGTATATACCTCACCCCATCCCCTCTGAGGATGTTGACTGACTCCAGCACTTCCTGGTTCTGTCAGCAGCTGTGCTGTTCTCTGCAGTGATAGGTCCATCTGACATGAATGTGTGTCAGATGGCCAGTGACAATACCACTTCTACTAGTGCTGCAACTGCGGCTGCCTCCCTCTGCACTGCTCTCAATTATATATATATGAGAGAGAGAGAGAGAGAGACCAAATAAAGACATAGGTGTGTGTGCTGCTGGGAGGGGAGAGCCTGTTAGCATGCTATAAATATTTGATGCATCTGGAGGTTCAGGGTTGGCTACTGTCTGGGTCTCAGCAGACCACATCACAGGCTCCATGTTGATCTAGTGATTCATAGAATTATTGATTTATTGGACTGGGACAGGGATTGGACCATCCCGGAGGTGACAGGCCATCATGCCTCGGATAGACGTGGATGTGAAGCTGGACTTTAAAGATGTCCTGTTCAGACCCAAGAGAAGCAGCCTGAAGAGCAGGTCAGAGGTAAGGTGTTATAAACCAGCCTTTATAGCTGCTGTTGTAGATGTCTAATGTGTTTTGCCTTGTCAGCACAGAAAAGAGAAAGGTGGAGCCATGGTGGACTCCCAAGGGGGCCTAGAGCATCAAGTCTTATGTTCAAATCTGTGTTGAATCACAAATGACATACTAACTAGCCCAAGCCAGCTGTGTTGGGTGGGTCAGTTGTGGAGGGTCAGTGATGAAAGATACCATAGGATTCCATATAGAACTGGTGATGTAGAGGATATCTGTGTAGAACATACTCTATGGTTCCTTAGCTTGCTACAGCAGAACACAGTAACCTTCCCTGTGTGTGTGTGGAGGTCACCTTCCCATAAGCAGGGCTTGTATGGGCGTGTGTGTGCGCCTGTGTGTGCATGCTTGTGTGTGTGTGTTTGACTCTGAATGTTGGTCTTTGTGTGTGTGTGTGTGTGTGTGTGTGTGTGTGTGTGTGTGTGTGTGTGTGCATACGTCAATTTGTGTGTCTATTCGTGCCTTCTCCCACTGCCTGCCTGGCACAGAGTTCACAATGTTCTGCCTGGCTAGCGCCTGTCAACACCTATACCTCTATGTAATGACATATGAGACATGACACGGCGGGATATGAGACATGACACGGCGTGATATGAGACATGACACGGCGTGATTTTCTCATATTAGAGATATTGTTGGGCCTACTAAAAATGTTCAGGTAACACTTTGACCGAAGAGTTGAGTCAACTTAAACAAGGCTTTGGTACCAGTTACTGAATAAGGATTGGTTGAAACAACTACATTTGTGGGTGTTTCTATTTTATATATATATTTTTTTACAGTACATGACATGAGAGAGTCAGGCTTGCACCTTATTCCCATATGGCACTATATTTCCTATATAGTTCACTTATTTTGACCAGGGCCCATAGGGGGCAGTGAGTGTGACACCCTATTCCCCAAATAATGCACCATAGGGCTCTCAAATGTAGAGTACTATATAGGGTGCCATTTGGGACGTAGCCAGAGACACTGTTAATCTGTTCTGTCCTACATCTGAAGTTCTATTTGCTTATTCTTTTAGGATTAACCCAGACAGGCTGATTCAGGGTGAACCCAGACAGGCTGATTCAGGGTGAACCCAGACAGGCTGATTCAGGGTGAACCCAGACAGGCTGATTCAGGCTGATTCAGGGTGAACCTAGACAGGCTGATTCAGGGTGAACCCAGACAGGCTGATTCAGGGTGAACCCAGACAGGCTGATTCAGGCTGATTCAGGCTGAACCTAGACAGGCTGATTCAGGGTGAACCCAGACAGGCTGATTCAGGCTGATTCAGGCTGAACCTAGACAGGCTGATTCAGGGTGAACCCAGACATGCTGATTCAGGCTGATTCAGGGTGAACCTAGACAGGCTGATTCAGGGTGAACCTAGACAGGCTGATTCAGGGTGAACCTAGACAGGCTGATTCAGGGTGAACCTAGACAGGCTGATTCAGGGTGAACCCAGACAGGCTGATTCAGGCTGATTCAGGGTGAACCTAGACAGGCTGATTCAGGGTGAACCCAGACAGGCTGATTCAGGGTGAACCTAGACAGGTTGATTCAGGGTGAACCCAGACATGCTGATTCAGGCTGATTCAGGGTGAACCTAGACAGGCTGATTCAGGGTGAACCTAGATAGACTGATTCAGGGTGAACCTAGACAGACTGATTCAGGGTGAACCTAGACAGGCTGATTCAGGGTGAACCCAGACAGGCTGATTCAGGGTGAAACCAGACAGGCTGATTCAGGGTGAACCCAGACAGGCTGATTCAGGGTGAACCCAGACAGGCTGATTCAGGGTGAACCCAGACAGGCTGATTCAAGGTGAACCCAGACAGGCTGATTCAGGGTGAACCCAGACAGGCTGATTCAGGGTGAACCCAGACAGGCTGATTCAGGGTGAACCCAGACAGGCTGATTCAGGGTGAACTTAGACAGGCTGATTCAGGGTGAACCCAGACAGGCTGATTCAGGGTGAACCTCGACAGGCTGATTCACAGTGAATCCAGACAGGCTTATTCACAGTGAACCCAGACAGGCTGAGGTTCAGACTGATTCCTGATTAACCCAGACAGGCTGATTCAGGCTGATTCATGGTGAACACAGGCAGGCTGATTCAGGCTGATTCATGATGAACCCATTCAGGCTGATTCACGGGGAACCCAGACAGGCTGATTCAGGCTGATTCTGATTAACCCAGGCAGGCTGAGGCTCAGGCTGATTCATGGTGAACACAGGCAGGCTGATTCATGATGGACCGATTTAAGGCTGATGTATGGTGAACCCAGGCAGGCTGATGCTCAGGCTGATTCATGATGAACCCAGGCAGGCTGAGGAAACAATGAGACATCATCATCAGAGGATTGAGATCAAGGCTTTTTTTTTATGTGTCGTTTTACTGTAGTTGACACAATATTATGCTTTTAGCATATGGCCATACACTCACTAGCAGCCATTGGGTTCGTTGATTAGTCATTGAATTAGATTAAAGGATGGATAATAGGTTATTTGTTGCCAGCATTGTCATACATTTTATCCCGGATGGTGAGACATCTCGGGGAGAAATATGAACGTATGTTTTTTTTTAATAGTTAAAAAAATAAAATAATCTACTTCAATACCAGTGTTCTAACTTCTTTAAACCCTCAAATGGTTTTAATACAGGCCGTCACTCTGGGGGCAAATCCAGCAAACATCACCTGTATGTTATACATTACCACAACTTAACTGGTCTTCCCAATCCTCTCATGTTATGTCAACTGTCCTGACTTCAGGCAGTATACCCACAACTTCTAATGCTAAATGCCTGTGTGGTTTCCTCTTCGAATCATGCATTTGTACCTTTTGGTGTTTTGATAGGCGTTCATGAATAAAATGTGTGATTTATTGGCTTACGTCCCAAATGGCACCCTCTGTTCTCTATGTAGTGCGCATAGGGCTCTGGTCAGAAGTAGTGCACTATATAGGGAATAGGGTCCCATTTGGGATACACTAGGATTATTTATTGTTACTGTGCTCCCCTCCTCACAGGTGGACCTACGGAGGACGTTCACGTTCCGTAATTCCAAACAGAGTTACCATGGCATCCCCATCATCGCTGCCAACATGGACACCACGGGCACCTTTGAGATGGCACAGGTCCTCAGCAAGGTTAGCACTGTACCGTTTGGGATTGTGCATTCCAAATGGCACTCTATTTCCAAATGGCACCCTTTTCCAAAATGGCACCCTATTCCCAAATGGCACCCTATTCCCAAATGGCACCCTATTCCCACAGGGCTCTGGTCAATAGTCAAATCAACTTAAATTGATTTGCAAATAGTCTGGGTAGCCATTTGATTAGCTGTTCAGGAGTCTCATGGCTTGGGGGTAGAAGCTATTTAGGAGCCACTTGGACCTAGACTTTGTGCTCCGGTACCGCTTGCCGTGCGGTAGCAGAGAGAACAGTCTATGACTAGGGTGGCTGGAGTGTTTGACAATTTTTAGGGCCTTCCTCTGACACCACCTGGTATAGAGGTCCTGAATGTCAGGAAGCTTGGCCCCGGTGATGTACTGGGCCGTACGCACTACCCTCTGTAGTGCCTTGTGGTCGGAGGCCGAGCAGTTGCCATACCAGGCATTGATGCAACCCATCAGGATGCTCTCAATGGTGCAGCTGTAAAACCTTTTGAGGATCTGAGGACCCATGCCAAATATTTTCAGTCTCCTGAGGGGGAATAGGTTTTGTCGTGCCCTCTTCACGACTGTCTTGGTGTGCTTGGACCATGTTAGTTTGTTGGTGATGACGCCAAGGAACTTGAAGCTCTCAACCTGCTCCACTACAGCCCTATTGATGAGAATGGGGGCGTGCTCAGTCCTCCTTTTCCTGTAGACCACAATCATCTCCTTTGTCTTGATCACGTTGAGGGAGAGGTTGTTGTCCTTGCACCACATGGTCAGGTTTCTGACCTCTTCCCTATAGGCTGTCTCATCGTTGTTGGTGATCAGGCCTACCACTGTTGTGTCATCAGCAAACTTAATGATGGTGTTGGAGTCGTGCCTGGCCATGCAGTCATGAGTAAACAGGGAATACAGGAGGGGACTGAGCACGCACCCCTGAGGGGCCCCTGTGTTGAGGATCAGCGTGTTGGATGTGTTGTTACCTACCCTTACCACCTGGGGGCGGCCCGTCAGGAAGTCCAGGATCCAGTCCCAGGGTCCTTAGCTTAGCGATGAGCTTTGAGGAGACTATGGTGTTGAACGCTGAGCTGTAGTCAATTAATAGCATTCTCACATAGATGTTCCTTTTGTCCAGGTGGGAGAGGGCAGTATGGAAACACTGCTGGACACATGATCAGACCTGGACACATGCCATGGTAAAGGTCAGGGAGTTTCTACTGACCACGTGATCAGACCTGGCCACATGCCATGGTAAAGGTCAGGGAGTTTCTACTGACAACATGACCAGACCTGGACACATGCCATGGTAAAGGTCAGGGAGTTTCTACTGACAACATGACCAGACCTGGACACATGCCATGGTAAGGGTCAGGGAGTTTCTACTGACCACGTGATCAGACCTGGACACATGATCAGACCTGGACACATGATCAGACCTGGACACATGCCATGGTAAAGGTCAGGGAGTTTCTACTGACCACATGACCAGACCTGGACACATGCCATGGTAAGGGTCAGGGAGTTTCTACTGACCACGTGATCAGACCTGGACACATGCCATGGTAAAGGTCAGGGAGTTTCTACTGACCACATGACCAGACCTGGCCACATGCCATGGTAAGGGTCAGGGAGTTTCTACTGACCACGTGATCAGACCTGGACACATGCCATGGTAAAGGTCAGGGAGTTTCTACTGACCACGTGATCAGACCTGGACACATGCCATGGTAAGGGTCAGGGAGTTTCTACTGACCACGTGATCAGACCTGGACACATGATCAGACCTGGACACATGATCAGACCTGGACACATGCCATGGTAAAGGTCAGGGAGTTTCTACTGACCACATGACCAGACCTGGACACATGCCATGGTAAGGGTCAGGGAGTTTCTACTGACCACGTGATCAGACCTGGACACATGCCATGGTAAAGGTCAGGGAGTTTCTACTGACCACATGACCAGACCTGGCCACATGCCATGGTAAGGGTCAGGGAGTTTCTACTGACCACGTGATCAGACCTGGACACATGCCATGGTAAAGGTCAGGGAGTTTCTACTGACCACGTGATCAGACCTGGACACATGCCATGGTAAAGGTCAGGGAGTTTCTACTGACCACGTGACCAGACCTGGACACATGCCATGGTAAGGGTCAGGGAGTTTCTACTGACCACGTGATCAGACCAGGAAAAACTCCAGTGGTTCTGTTGTTTCTCTGTCAACAACAACAACAACAAGTCCAGTCATCCCCAGGTCTGCCTGTGAAAGGGTTGCCAGGGTGATGACCTGTGAAAGGGTCGCCAGGGTGATGACCTGTGAAAGGGTCGCCAGGGTGATGACCTGTGAAAGGGTCGCCAGGGTGATGACCTGTGAAAGGGTCGCCAGGGTAATGACCTGTGAAAGGGTTGCCAGGGTGATGACCTGTGAAAGGGTAGCCAAGGGTGATGACCTGTGAAAGGGTAGCCAGGGTGATGACCTGTGAATGGGTTGCCAGGGTGTGACCTGTGAAAGGTCAGTTGCCAGAGGAGTAACGCTGTGAATTTCCGTTCTTCTTGTTTCTCTACATTCCCCTCTAGCAAACTCTCTTCACCGCCGTGCAGAAGCACTACACTGTGGAGGAGTGGAAGGATTTTGCAGCCAAGTTTCCAGAATGTTTGGAGGTTTGTAATAACCCCAGACAACAATGTTTGGAGGTTTGTAATAATCCCAGACAACAATGTTTGGAGGTTTGTAATAATCCCAGACAACAATGTTTGGAGGTTTGTAATAATCCCAGACAACAATGTTTGGAGGTTTGTAATAATCCCAGACAACAATGTTTGAAGGTTTGTTATAATCCCAGACAACAATGTTTGGAGGTTTGTAATAATCCCAGACAACAATGTTTGGAGGTTTGTAATAATCCCCGACAACAATGGTTGGACGTTTGTAATAATCCCAGACAACAATGTTTGGAGGTTTGTAATAATCCTAGACAACAATGTTTGGAGGTTTGTAATAATCCCAGACAACAATGTTTGGAGGTTTGTAATAATCCCAGACAACAATGTTTGGAGGTTTGTAATAATCCCAGATAACAATGTTTGGAGGTTTGTAATAATCCCAGACAACAATGTTTGGAGGTTTGTAATAATCCCAGACAACAATGTTTGGAGGTTTGTAATAATCCCAGACAACAATGTTTGGAGGACAGCTAGAATTGTCATCATACAGCATTTTCATGACCTCATGCAACAGTGGTGTCCCCAGGGTTTGAATAATGTATTGAATTCAGGAGTTGTTATGGAAACAATGGGTGGCCCATGGTAATGTTTCTAATGCTTATAAGGACTAGTGCTCTGATTTGTTATGGGAGTGCTTATAGTAGCACCCATAGAAATATAATCGCTAGAACGGCCACCCCTTTACAAGTCAATGATGCCATGTGTGGGAGCCATTTTGAGTTTCCCCCACTGAGTTTACCAGTCAAATTGCTGTGGTCAGAGGCTCCAGACCCGTTCTAATGATTCTATTTCTACGGTAGCACCTCCATCCTTCCAACCCTGGTTGTTCTCTCACACTGCCGCCCTGTCCCCGTCCCCCTCAGCACGTAGCGGTCAGTTCAGGCAGCGGTCAAGCCGACCTGGAGAAGCTGTGCAGCGTCCTGGAGGCCGTCTCTGACATCAGATTCGTCTGTCTGGACGTGGCCAACGGCTACTCTGAACACTTTGTGGAGTTTGTCAAAACCGTCAGGGGGAGGTTTCCTCAACACACTATCATGGTGAGGCCGTTCCATCAAGTTAACACAGCTGAACAGCTTTCCAAGACTTCATTTGCTTATGTCGTTTTAATTACTGCAAATATTCTAACATGTGCAATGTGATGTGCCATGCAATGTTAAACTATCACCTGTTTGGTAGTTAGTTGGTTTGGTAGCTGTATAGGGATTCTAAATGCTATGACTGTGTCTGTCTGTGTGTCTGTCTGTGTGTGTCTAACTGTGGTCAGGCTGGCAACGTGGTAACAGGAGAGATGGTGGAGGAGCTGATCCTGGCAGGAGCTGACATCATTAAAGTGGGTATTGGGCCAGGTGGGTCTGTTACTCTGGTACTCTGTCTGTTACTCCATCTGTTACTCTGTTACCCTGTCTGTTACTCTGGTACTCTGTCTGTTACTCCATCTGTTACTCTGTTACTCTGTCTGTTACTCTGTCTGTTACTCTGTCTGTTACTCTGGTACTCCATCTGTTACTCTGTTACTCTGTCTGTTACTCTGTTACTCTGTCTGTTACTCTGGTACTCCATTTGTTACTCTGTTACTCTGTCTGTTACTCTGGTACTCTGTCTGGTACTCCGATACTCTGTCTGTTACTCTGGTACTCTGTCTGGTACTCCGATACTCTGTCTGTTACTCTGTTACCCTGTCTGTTGCTCTGTCTGGTACCCGGGTACTCCGTCTGTTACTCTGTTACCCTGTCTGTTACTCTGGTACTCTGTCTGGTACTCCGATACTCTGTCTGTTACTCCATCTGGTACTCTGTTACTCTGTCTGTTGCTCTGTCTGGTACCCGGGTACTCCGTCTGTTACTCTGTCTGGTACTCTGTTACTCTGTCTGTTACTCTGTCTGTTACTCTGGCACTCCGTCTGTTACTCTTTTACTCTGTCTGTTACTCTGTCTGTTACTTTGGTACTCCGTCTGTTACTCTGTTACTCTGTCTGGTACTCTGGTACTCTGTCTCTGTTACTCTGTATGTTACTCTGTTACTCTGTATGTTACTCTATGTTACTCTGTCTGTTACTTTGTTACTCTGTCTGTTACTCTATGTTACTCTGTCTGTTACTCTATGTTACTCTGTCTGTTACTCTGTCTGTTACTCTAGCACCCTCTTCCCTACATAGTGCACTATAAGTAGAGCACTATATGGAGTCATGAGTTCACCATGGCTCCCTTCAAGAGAGAACAATACTTCAGCTGAGTGCATTCAGCTCCTGACAAACTGACACGTCATGATTCCCCTCTAGGTTCTGTGTGTACGACGCGCATTAAGACGGGAGTGGGATACCCCCAGCTCAGTGCTGTCATAGAGTGTGCAGACTCCGCCCATGGCCTGAAGGCTCACATCATCTCAGTGAGTGACCTCTGACCTCAAGAACCTTCTGACATGTACATGTATCTACACAACATTTCTATCTGAACGAACCCAGGGGTTAAAGGTGCTGGAGCTCGGGTTACGCCTGGCTTTCCCTTTGAGACATTAAACCACTGAACGTTCCACAATGTTTGCTCAATATGTTTTGTTTTATCTCACCAGGATGGCGGATGCAGCTGTCCTGGGGATGTGGCTAAGGCATTTGGTGAGTCCTGGTTTGATAAATCATACTATCATAGTGACATTGTGTGTGTGTCCTATTCTTTATGGTGCCTGGTCATAGTAGTGCACTATATTGGTAATAGGATGCATTTGGAGCGCATGCATTGTGTTGTGTCACTCAAAAATACTGCCTTGCCTGACCCTCTCTCAACAGGGTTGTGTGTGTGTGATTCTAGGCGCTGGAGCTGATTTTGTGATGCTGGGGGGCATGCTGGCTGGCCACGACCAGTGTGGCGGGGAGGTCATTGAGAAGAATGGCAGAAAGGTCCAGCTGTTCTATGGGATGAGCTCTGACACGGCCATGAAGAAACATGTAGGGGGAGTGGCAGAGTACAGGTAAAACAATACTCATTAGGTGGGTGCTTATATCTGTCCTGTCTTACACATGGGAACTGGGCATATCCCGTTCTCCCTGAGACGCCCTCGGAGAGTGAGGTCAAAGCCCGGGCCCTGGAGAAATGAGTGTTAAGTGCCTTGCTCAAGGGCACTTCAACAGATTGTTTTCACCTTGCCGGGGTGGGGATTTAAAGTAGCAACCTTACGGTTAATGGCCCAGTGATCTAACCGCTAGGCCAGTGGTTCCCAGCCTTCTTCGGTTACTGTACCACCAACTGAATTTAGCTCTGTCTGGAGTACCGCTGAAGTACCCCCTTGTGCATTTTACCAGAAGGCCTATGGTCTCATGAGTCTTCTCAAGTACCCCAGGGGGTCCTTGTACCCCTGGTTGGGAACCCCTGCACTAGCCTACCTTCCGCCCACACTATATCAATACAGTATCCTTTCAGTTTTTCTTACAGTAACTTACAAGCAAGCGCACACATTTCCTTCACAAAATGTTCATTTAGTAGTTAGCTCTGGTCTGTTTAGTACAAAACTGTTGATGATGTCGAAGACCTAAGAAATCAATGTGCCTGATCAACCCAATGGAAAGACCATAGATTTATTGACAAGTTTTCCCCTCTTCCTCAATCCCTCCATACCCCTCTCCTCCTGCAGAGCATCAGAGGGCAGGACGGTGGAGGTACCGTACAGGGGGGATGTAGAGGCCACCATCAGGGACATTCTGGGTGGTCTGCGCTCCACCTGCACCTACGTAGGAGCTGCCAAACTGAAGGAGCTCAGTCGCAGGACCACCTTTATCAGAGTCACACAGCAGGCCAGCCACATGTTCACATAGTAGTAAATGGATGGACGGATGGACAACATAATCTTTCTTGTTTCAATTGTGCTGATTTAACTTCAAATGTAAAAGTGTGAATCTACAACAATATTTACGTGAATGCATGCGTTTTTTTTGTTGCCTGTACACAGTAAACAGAAAGAGGAGAAACAGAATGAAATACCAACCTGGACTCAGGGGTAGACGTAACATAGTAAACTTATATCCGTGACACTCCAAATAGTATGATGTGTAACGTTTGGCATGCTATTCATTTGTGGATGTCCATCTTCCATTTCGTACAATATGTTGCGAATTAGCAAAACGTATGATATGTTATGAATTCTAATTTGTTGAGGCTAAAGTTATCTAGGTGGCTAACGTTAATGTTAGCCAGGTTAGGGGTTAAGGTTAGGAGTTAGGTTAAGGTTAGGGGAAGGGTTAGCTAACATGCTAAGTAGTTGCAAAGTAACAAAAAATTGGTAAGTAGTTCCAAAGTTGCTAATTAGATCAAATTCTAAAATTGTCTGTGATGTTATTCATACACACAGCCTTTGGGTTGCTTGATGTTCATGTTTTACACCTACCCAACCTGACCAACCACTCTACTTTTGTTTTTTGTCTTAAGTAACCTTCTGTCTTATGTAACCATACCAAATGTAACATATTATAATAAATTGAGTGTTTCGAAATCTGGATTTACATTTACTATGTTACGTGTAGTATATGACACCAGGCTGGAAAAACAGTACTAGAGTATGTTACGTGTAGTCTATGAGGCCAGGCTGGAAAAACAGAGTGCTAGAGTATGTTACGTGTAGTCTATGAGACCAGGCTGGAAAAACAAGGTGCTAGATTATGTTACGTGTAGTCTATGAGACCAGGCTGGAAAAACAGAGTGCTAGAGTATGTTACGTGTAGTCTATGAGACCAGGCTGGAAAAACAGTGCTAGAGTATGTTACGTGTAGTCTATGAGACCAGGCTGGAAAAACAGAGTGCTAGAGTATGTTACGTGTAGTCTATGAGACCAGGCTGGAAAAACAGAGTGCTAGAGTATGTTACGTGTAGTCTATGAGACCAGGCTGGAAAAACAGAGTGCTAGAGTATGTTACGTGTAGTCTATGAGACCAGGCTGGAAAAACAGAGTGCTAGAGTATGTTACGTGTAGTCTATGAGACCAGGCTGGAAAAACAGAGTGCTAGAGTATGTTACGTGTAGTCTATGAGACCAGGCTGGAAAAACAGAGTGCTAGAGTATGTTACGTGTAGTCTATGAGACCAGGCTGGAAAAACAGAGTGCTAGAGTAAGCAGCTGCTCTGTTGCTCCTCTTGAAAGACGAATGACAGAATTTCAGTTGACTCTGTTATTTATTATTCTGAGTATACAGAGACAATACATTTGTTCATGTTCTTTCGTGTTTCTTTAAACAAATTTGTTGAAATCTAAATGAAACGTTTAAAAAAATGACCACTGAAATATTTTGTCCATAAACCTGCAAAAACTCTCTAAGAAAGAGACCATAGATCATACAGAACAGATTGGAGTATATCCTACAAATTAAACCGTAATACCACAGTTAGAAAAGCAACTTTGAAGTCTTCAATTCCTCTTGTTTCCGGTTTCCTGTTGTACATAAATGTATCTTACAGATGAGGTACACAAAAAAGTTATTTCACAACCTTTTTGGGGGTTTGCGGACCAATGCATGAAAATGTTTTAAATCACAGATTGAACAATAATAACAATGATCCTATTTTGTATAATATCTACAACAAAGTTTATATTTTAGCACATACATATCTCAGGGAAAAACAGTCAATGGGCGGTGTCTGTTTCTCTGCCAGTTCACCTGATTATTGGCAAACAACAGTCTAATAATCTCTATTCAATCTATTCTAATCTCTCTCTCTCCCTCTCTCGCTCTCTCTCTCTTCCTCTCTCCTCTCTCCTCTCCTCTCTCCTCTCCTCTCTCTCTCTCTCTCCCTCTTCTCTTTCTCTCACTCTCCCTCCTCTCTTGCTCTCTCTCTCCCTCCTCTCTCGCTCTCTCTCTCTCAATGAATTTGAAAATATCCAATTGCTTTCTGTGATGATAAACAGTTTTATGATAATCACACACACACACACACCATTCCTGACTTCTGTAGTAAATACTTTATTTTGGCTGTAAGAAAAATGATAAATAGTATCATTTTAAACTGAAAGAAAAGAGAGACACCTGTTAGAAGTGGTGTCTTTCTGAGAATTCAGTCTAAAGTAAGTTGGGTACACGAGTGGGTAGTGAGGCCAGGTAGTTACAGAATGTAGAGAAATGTCCACATGCATGTGCACAGGTTCCTCTACTGTTGAACCTGTAGCACTGGTCCCTATTTCACTGATGATCTTGACTCTAGCTTTTTCACTTGATAGTACCATGATTTGCCTGAATTAAAAGTATGAAAATCTACATTTTAATGATTCATGTCACGTGAAGATGCAATGTATTCTTAGGTGACATATTGCAAGTTGAGGTTTGAGTTTTACATGGGATGTCATTCATACAAAGAACTGATGAAAGTGAATCAGAGACATTTTAGAGGGTCATTGGCTGTAATGATTTAACATGGAAAACACAAACCTATAATTCAGGTATTGCACATACAACACAATTACAACTAAAGTTAATTGGACAGGTTCACTATACCTGTAGTTCAATGACAGTGGTTCCCCACTCCACCACCTTTTACAGTGTAAAACATTGTATAACGTCCAGAAGAACCACTGTAAAACGTTGTATAACATCCAGAATAACCACTGTAAAACGTTGTATAACGTCCAGAAGAACCACTGTAAAACGTTGTATGACGTCCAGAAGAACCAATGTAAAACGTTGTATAACATCCAGAATAACCACTGTAAAACGTTGTATAACGTCCAGAAGAACCACTGTAAAACGTTGTATAACGTCCAGAAGAACCACTGTAAAACGTTGTATAACGTCCAGAAGAACCACTGTAAAACGTTGTATAACGTCCAGAAGAACCACTGTAAAACGTTGTATAACGTCCAGAAGAACCACTGTAAAACGTTGTGTAACGTCCAGAAGAACCACTGTAAAACGTTGTATAACGTCCAGAATAACCACTGTAAAACGTTGTATAACGTCCAGAAGAACCACTGTAAAACGTTGTATAACGTCCAGAAGAACCACTGTAAAACGTTGTATAACGTCCAGAAGAACCACTGTAAAACGTTGTATAACGTCCAGAAGAACCACTGTAAAACGTTGTATAGCGTCCAGAAGAACCACTGTAAAACGTTGTATAGCGTCCAGAAGAACCCCTGTAAAACGTTGTATAACGTCCAGAAGAACCACTGTAAAACGTTGTATAACGTCCAGAAGAACCACTGTACAACGTTGTATAACGTCCAGAAGAACCCCTGTAAAACGTTGTATAACGTCCAGAATAACCACTGTAAAACGTTGTATAACGTCCAGAAGAACCACTGTAAAACGTTGTATAACGTCCAGAAGAACCAATGTAAAACGTTGTATAACGTCCAGAAGAACCACTGTAAAACGTTGTATAACGTCCAGAAGAACCAATGTAAAACGTTGTATAACGTCCAGAAGAACCACTGTAAAACGTTGTATAACGTCCAGAAGAACCACTGTAAAACGTTGTATAACGTCCAGAAGAACCACTGTAAAACGTTGTATAACGTCCAGAAGAACCACTGTAAAACGTTGTATAACGTCCAGAAGAACCACTGTAAAACGTTGTATAACGTCCAGAAGAACCACTGTAAAACGTTGTATAACGTCCAGAAGAACCACTGTAAAACGTTGTATAACGTCCAGAAGAACCACTGTAAAACGTTGTATAACGTCCAGAAGAACCACTGTAAAACGTTGTATAACGTCCAGAAGAACCACTGTAAAACGTTGTATAACGTCCAGAAGAACCACTGTAAAACGTTGTATAACGTCCAGAAGAACCACTGTAAAACGTTGTACAACGTCCAGAAGAACCACTGTAAAACGTTGTATATATCGTCCAGAAGAACCACTGTAAAACGTTGTACAACGTCCAGAAGAACCACAGAATGCCACCGATAAAAGGTGAAGTACAACTCACTGCAGCAGAAGCTATCAGGTAACTTACTACAGTATATCTAAAACAAGAAGGGAATGAAGACATTAAATCACAAAGAATGCATCCCAAATGGCACCCTCATCGCTTTATAGTGCATTACATCTGACCATAGCCCAAAATTAGTGCACTTTATAGGAAAAGGTTGCCATTTGGGACACAACCTAGCAACAACGATACTACTAACCCTGTCCTGTAGACATTGGTTGATGTTCAAATCAATATGGTTACTCTTTGAATTCACTTTCTGGAATATGGCCTATAACTAAATTATACACACCCACATTTCTGTAAACTAACATGATTGCAACATACAGTGCCTTTGGAAAGTGTTCTGACCCCTTGACTTTTTTCACATTTTGTTACGTTACAGCCTTATTCTAAAATGGATTCAATTGTTTTTTTCCCTCATCAATCTACACACAACACGCCATAATGACAAAGCAAAACTGTTTTTAGTTTTTTTGCTAATTTATAAAAATACAAAACTGAAATATCATATTTACATAAGTATTCAGACCGTTTACTCAGTACTTTGTTGAAGCACCTTTGGCAGAGATTACAGCATCAAGTCTTCTTGGGTATGACGCTGCAAGCTTGGCACACTTGTTTTTGGGGAGTTTCTCCCATTCTTCTCTGCAGATCCTCTCAAGCTCTGTCAGGTTGGATGGGGAGTGTCGCTGCACAGCTATTTTCAGGTCCCTCCAGAGATGTTCGATCGGGTTCAAATCCAGGCTCTGGCTGGGCCACTCAAGGACATTCAGAGACTTGTCCCGAAGCCACTCCTGCGTTGTCTTGGCTGTGTGCTTAGGGTCGTTGTCCTGTTAGAAGGTGACCCTTCGCCCCAGTCTAAGGTCCTGAGCGCACTGGAGCAGGTTTTCATCAAAGATCTCCCTGTACTTTGCTCCGTTCATCTTTCCCTCGATCCTGACTAGCCTCCCAGTGCCTGCTGCTGAAAAACATCCCCACAGCATGATGCTGCCACCACCATGCTTCACCGTAGGGATGGTACCAAGTTTCCTCCAGACGTGATGCTTAGCATTCAGTCCAACAAGTTTAATCTTGGTTTCTCAGATAATCTTGTTTAGGTGCCTTTTGGCGAGCTCCAAGCGGGCTGTCATGTGCCTTTTACTGAGGAGTGGCTTCCGTCTGGCCACTCTACCATAAAGACCTGATTGGTGGAGTGATGCAGAGATGGATGTCCTTCTGGAAGGTTCTCCCATCTGCACAGAGGAACTCTGGAGCTCTGTCAGAGTGACCATCGGGTTTTTTGTATTTCACCTTTATTTAACCAGGTAGGCTAGTTGAGAACAAGTTCTCATTTACAACTGCGACCTGGCCAAGAATAAAGCAAAGCAGTTCGACACATACAACAACACAGAGTTACACATGGAATAAACAAACATACAGTCAATAATACAGTAGAAAACATCTATATACAGTGTGTGCAAATGAGGTAAGATAAGAGAGGTAAGGCAATAAATAGGCCATGGTGGCGAAGTAATTACAGTATACCAATTAAACACTGGAGTGATTGATGTGCAGAAGATGAATGTGCAAGTAGAGATACTGGGGAGCAAAGGAGCAAGATAAATAAATATATACAGTATGGGGATGAGGTAGTTGGATGGGCGATAGTACAGATGGGCTATGTACAGGTGCAGTGATCTGTGAGCTGCTCTGACAGCTGGTGCTTAAAGCTAGTGAGGGAGATATTAGTCTCCAGCTTCAGTGATTTTTGCAGTTCGTTCCAGTCATTGGTAGCAGAGAACTTGAAAGGCGGCCAAAGGAGGAATTGGGTAGTATATGGGGCTTTGGTGACAAAACGGATGGCACTGTGATAGACTGCACCCAATTTGTTGAGTAGAGTGTTGGAGGCTATTTTGTTAATGACATCGCCGAAGTCGAGGATCGGTAGGATGGTGAGTTTTACGAGGGTATGTTTGGCAGCATGTGTGAAGGATGCTTTGTTGCGAAATAGGAAGCCGATTCTAGATTTAATTTTAGATTTAATTTTGGATTGGAGATGCTTAATGTGAGCCTGAAAGGAGAGTTTACAGTCTAACCAGACACCTAGGTATTTGTAGTTGTCCACATATTCTAAGTCAGAACCGTCCAGAGTAGTGATGTTGGACAGGCGGGCAGGTGCAGGTAGCGATCGGTTGAAGAGCATGCATTTCATTTTACTTGCATTTAAGAGCAATTGGAGGCCACAGAAGGAGAGTTGTATGGCATTGAAGCTCGTCTGGAGGTTAGTTAACACAGTGTCCAAAGGGCCAGAAGTATACCGAATGGTGTCGTCTGCATAGAGGTGGATCAGAGAATCACCAGCAGCAAGAGCAACATTATTGATATATACAGAGAAGAGAGTCGGCCCTAGAATTGAACCCTGTGGCACCTCCATAGAGACTGCCAGAGGGTCGAGACAACAGGCCCTCCGATTTGACACGCTGACTCTATTTGAGAAGTAGTGGGTGAGCCAGGCGAGGCAGTCATTTGAGAAACCAAGTCTGCCGATAAGAATGTGGTGATTGACAGAGTCGAAAGCCTTGGCCAGGTCGATGAATACGGCTGCACAGTAATGTCTCTTATCGATGGCGGTTATGGTATCGTTTAGTACCTTGAGTGTGGCTGAGGTGCACTCAAGACCAGCTCTGAAACCAGACTGCATAGCGGAGAAGGTACGGTGGGATTTGAAATGGTCAGTGATCTGTTTCTTAACTTGGCTTTTTGGATAGATATAGGTTTGTAGAAGTTTGGGTCTAGAGTGACTCCCCCTTTGAAGAGGGGGATGATTGCGGCAGCTTTCCAATCTTTGGGAATCTCAGATGATACGAAAGAGAGGTTGAATTGGCTAGTAATAGGGGTTGCAACAATTTCGGCAGATCATTTTAGAAAGAGAGGGTCCAGATTGTCTAGCCCGGCTGATTTGTAGGGGTCCAGATTTTGCCGCTCTTTCAGAACATCAGCTATCTGGATTTGGGTGAAGGAGAAATGGGGAGGCTTGGGCGAGTTGCTGTGGGGGGTGCCGGGCAGTTGACCGGGGTAGGGGTAGCCAGGTGGAAAGCATGGCCAGCCGTAGAAAAATGCTTATTGAAATGATCAATTATAGGGGATTTATCGGTGGTGACAGTGTTTCCTATCCTCAGTGCAGTGGACAGCTGGGAGGAGGTTCTCTTATTCTCCATGGACTTTAAGGGGTCCCAGAACTTTTTTGAGTTTGTGCTACAGGATGCAAATTTCTGTTTGAAAAAGCTAGCCTTAGCTTTCCTAACTGCCTGTGTATATTGGTTCCTAACTTCCCTGAAAAGTTGCATATCACGGGGGCTATTCGATGCTAATGCAGAACACCACAGGATGTTTTTGTGCTGGTCAAGGGCAGCCAGGTCTGGAGTGAACCAAGGACTATATCTATTCCTAGTTCTACATTTTTTGAGCATGCTTATTTAAGATGGTGAGGAAGGCACTTTTAAAGAATAACCAGGCATCTTCTACTGACGGGATGTGTCATTCCAAGATACCCCGACCAGGTCAATTAGAAAGGCCTGCTTGCTGAAGTGTTTTAGGGAGCGTTTGACAGTGGTGAGGGGTGGTCGTTTGACCGCAGACCCATAACGGATGCAGGCAATGAGGCAGTGATCGCTGAGATCTTGGTTGAAAACAGCAGAGGTGTATTTGGAGGGCAGGTTGGTTAGGATAATAGCTATGAGGGTGCCCGTGTTTACGGACTTGGGGTTGTACCTGGTAGGTTCATTGATAATTTGTGTGAGATTGAGGGCATCAAGCTTAGATTGTAGGATGGCCGGGGTGTTAAGCATTGTCCCAGTTTAGGTCACCTAGCAGCACGAGCTCTGAAGATAGATGGGTGACAATCAATTCACATATGGTGTTGAGGGCACAGCTGGGGGCAGAGGGTGGTCTATAGCAAGTGGCAACGGTGAGAGACTTGTTTCTGGCCGGGCGGCCAGCTCTAGGAAGAGTCTCAAGGATGATGCACCTGAGCTCAATTTCGAGTCTCATAGCACTAGGGTTTGAATACTTACGTATATAAGGTATTACTGTTTTTTAGGGGTTAAAAATGTATTTAAAAAAAACTGTTTTCACTTTGTTATTATGTGGTATTGTGTGTAGATTGATAAAGACTTAAAATAAAAATCTATTTCAGAATAAGGCTGTAACGTAACAAAATGTATGAAAAGTCAAGGGGTCTGAATACTTCAGGAATGCAGTGTATACAGTGTATGTGTAATCCTTTACTACACATTGTGGTTTTTCATTGAAACAAATATTCCATCCTATTTTTTTGGGGGGGGGGGGTTAGATTTAGGCGTTCTGTGCCACTACTAATACTACAACACCATGGAAAAGCTGATAGTGAAAGCTTTTCCCTAAACTAGTATTTCACTGCCTCTCAAACCTGATTCTGAGGTCCATTCTTCCTCGCTGGGACTGTCCTCACAATCAGAGGGTATGATCTTAACTGCTCAATTAGGCTGCTTTGGCCCTTAGAATGTCCCTGGGTTCATTGTCTGGGAATCTACATGTCTATCATTCAGCATTGTATTTCCCTTTAAAGTAGCCTAACTGCACAGCGCTGTCCAGAGGGGGGTTCTGATGACTGAGGGTAACGATGAGCAGTAGAGGGTTGTATTCTAACAAGGCAGAAATTATCAATTGATATAACTCACACATGCATAATTCACTTTATAGGTCAATATAGAGGACAAATCTCATGGTTTAGTAAATTCAAGCCTTTCCAGGTCAACCATCTGCTAGCTACAGTATCCACTAACTGTGTTCTGGAGAGAGACTGGCCTCCCAGGCAGTGGGCCATTAACCACGTTCTGGAGAGAGACTGGCCTCCCAGGCAGTGGGCCACTAACTGTGTTCTGGAGAGAGACTGGCCTCCCAGGCAGTGGGCCACTAACTGTGTTCTGGAGAGAGACTGGCCTCCCAGGCAGTGGGCCACTAACTGTGTTCTGGAGAGAGACTGGCCTCCCGGACAGTGGGCCACTCACTGTGTTCTGGAGAGAGACTGGCCTCCCAGGCAGTGGGCCACTAACTGTGGTCTGGAGAGAGACTGGCCTTCCAGACAGTGGGCCACTCACTGTGTTCTGGAGAGAGACTGGCCTCCCAGACAGTGGGCCACTCACTGTGTTCTGGAGAGAGACTGGCCTCCCAGACAGTGGGCCACTAACTGTGTTCTGGAGAGAGACTGGCCTCCCAGACAGTGGGCCAAACACAGAGACAACAATGTTCCTTCCATAGAAATAGAATCATAAAACATGTATATACCAGGTAAATGAATCCTTTCCATTAATGTGGATAGATAGATTAAACCAAACAGCACTAACAACGTTACAAACATACAAAACTATGTTCCCTACCTCCTGTCCAACACTCCAGCTCCTTCAACGACTAACATTTGACCTTCCCTCGATGGAGAGTTTGACCTGCTGAGTTATAAAAGAGGGTTTTGGCAGAGTCAAAGGGGGTTCCTCGTCCGCCCTCTCTGTCTGATCTCTCTCTGGGGCAGACCACCTCCTCTTACGACCCCAGGGTTTTTCTTTGCCTGCCTCACCCACTTCTGTCTCGAGGGGCGGAGGGAGCATGGGGCTATTCTGTTCTCTCTCTCTCGTCTCTCCGTTGTCTCTCCCTATCATCTCTCCGTTCCCTGAGACAGCCTGCAGGTCCGAGGTGCTCCTGGGTCCAACTCCAGTTCCGTAGACCCCTGGTCCAGATCCGGGTCTCAGTCCAGATCCTGTCACCTGGTCCACACAGCGGGGGACGTCCCTGTCCTCCTCATTCAACCTGTCTGTTTTGGCCACTTGCACCAGGAAGACACTGTTGCTGCCTGCAGCATTCAAACTGTTCCTAAAGTCTTTGTCCATACTCTGACTGTCTCTCTGACCATTACTCTGGCTATTCCCCTGACTGTTCCCCTGGCGGTTAGACCCCTGTGTGATGTCCCCAGTGTTGTGGCTGTGCCTCAGCTTGACCTCGTGACCCTGGCTGTTGTGGTTCCTCCCAGACACAGAGCCACCGCCACCCCTCAGGCTCCTGAGGGTCAGGGAGACACACACGTCCCCAACACACAGCTTGGCACAGCTCAGCTCCAACAGCTGAGTGGTCCGGCCAGGGCAGCAGGACGACCAGCCCTGGCCGAACACAAAGAACGGGTACTCTAACAGCACCTCCACACACACCTGCAGAGGAATACAACACACAAAGGATACACAATAAACTGTTATTGGCATAAACATTGACATTAGGATGGGGTTACGGGTAGCCTGGTCTCAGATCTGTTTGTGCTCTTTTCAACACCACTGCGGTGAGAGAATGAGTGACAAGGCGTTGGCAGGGTAGTACAAACAGACTGGCACTGAGTCTAGGGGAATGGAGACAACAACAAGCTCACCTGTGCTTTGTGTTCCCCGACACCGAACTGTATGATGACAGCGTTGGGTGTCTGGCCCGTGTCGATGCGTTCCACTGTGCTGGAGTCAATCTTCAGCTCACTGCTGATCTCAGCACTCTGGATAAAGTCCTCCGTCTTCAGGTCCTCCACTCGCTTCAGCTCCCCGTCCGCCAGCTGGATGATGGAGCCACGCATGAAGAACGGAGGGAGCGTGGTTGGAGAGGAGGAGAGAGAGGGGGAGGCCTGGACAGGGGCTGGAGCTAGGGCTGGGGCAGGGGAGGGGGAAGAGGAGAGAGTGGGGGTGGACTGGACAGGAGCTGGAGTGGAGGAGAGGGAAGAGGAGAGAGAGGGGGAGGCCTGGACAGGTCCTGGAGCTAGGGCTGGGGCAGGGGAGGGGGAAGAGGAGAGAGAGGGGGAGGCATGGACAGGTCCTGGAGCTAGGGCTGGGGCAGGGGAGGGGGACGAGGAGAGAGAGGGGGAGGCCTGGACAGGTCCTGGAGCTAGGGCTGGGACAGGGGAGGGGGAAGAGGAGAGAGAGGGGGAGGCCTGGACAGGTCCTGGAGCTAGGGCTGGGGCAGGGGAGGGGGACGCCACCACATTAGCAGGTGTGTTAGACGGGATTTGGATGTGTTGGATGGGTAGTACTTGGGCCTGGAGTACAGCAGGGGACTGGTGGTGGCCGTCCGACCCCAGCATCTCACACTTGGACAGGGACGCGGTGAGGTAGGTGTGGCGGGGGAGGGATGCGGTCGCTGGAGCCAGCTGAGAGGCGGTGGTGCTGGCCGTCCTGGCGGTCACCGAGCAGGCAGCCTCGAGGTCCGTAGTGGTGGTAACTCCGTTAACGGGTATCAGGAGAGACTGGAGGGACTGGCCGTCCGGGATGACCAGGTGCTGCGGCAGGGTGGCGTAGCTGACGCCATGCTGGTTACCTGCCCTGGCGATGTAGCCGATGATTGGTGCCTGGGTGGTGGAGTACAGGCTGTGTACATGCTCGTCAGAGTGGTGGGTGGTCTGGATAACCGTGTGAGGGGCAGAAGAGACCTTCAGAGCCTCAGAGGAGGTGAAAGAGGAGGTTCTGGAGACAGGTTTCCTTAGACAGATGCCTCCTCCCTCACTGTGTATTAGTGATGGGTGGACCTGGACCTTGTCCTGCTCAGCACCACTGGTAGGGTGAGGGTTGGGCTGGGCGTTTGCTACCAGCACCAGGGAGGTTTGTAGTCCTGTGGAATCCTGGGTAGTGTAGTCTGCGGGAATGAGGATGTGTCGAGCTTCATATCCATGGTGAACCTGCTGATTGTTCTGGTTAGAGTAGGAGGTTCCTTTGATGCCAGCACAGCTCTGTTTACCGAAACTCCTCTCCAGCTCTCCATTCAGCTGCACCACCTTCAAATCAAATCAATCTTTATTTATCATATCCACAGGATACAGTGTAGTCTACACTGTACAATGACATGCTTACCCACAAGCTCTCCTCGCAAACAGTTCAACATCTAAAAATATCTTCAATAAAAAAACGATGTAAATACCTTGGTGTGTCCGCCCTCAGCTTTGTTGACCCCTAACCCATCCGTATACTGGACCAGCACCTGGGAGGGGGCGAGGGTGAGGGTGTGGGGGAGGAGGCCCACCCCAGGGTGGGTGTGGAGCTGGAGAGGCTGGAGGTGACCCTGGGTAGGGGAGGTGACGGTCAGAGGGCTGCTACTGTCCAGCTGGATGTACTGGTGGGTAGTGGTGAAGTGGGTCCCTCCAACGGACACAGCCAGGTCAGACGGCAGACCTATCTGGACCTGGTTCTGCTGGTCCCCAACCTTAACATAACATAACAGCCAGGTCAGATGGCAGACCTATCTGGACCTGGTTCTGCTGGTCCCCAACCTTAACATAACATAACAGCCAGGTCAGACGGCAGACCTATCTGGACCTGGTTCTGCAGGTCCCCAACCTTAACGTAACAGCCAGGTCAGACGGCAGACCTATCTGGACCTGGTTCTGCAGGTCCCCAACCTTAACATAACATAACAGCCAGGTCAGACGGCAGACCTATCTGGACCTGGTTCTGCTGGTCCCCAACCTTAACGTAACAGCCAGGTCAGATGGCAGACCTATCTGGACCTGGTTCTGCTGGTCCCCAACCTTAACATAACAGAGTATTTCACTAATCGCCCCAAAGGGGATATTTCTTCACACCAATCAAAACATAAAAAACACTCATAATTATACAGTGGGGCAAAAAAGTATTTAGTCAGCCACCAATTGTGCAAGTTCTCCCACTTAAAAAGATGAGAGAGGCCTGTAATTTTCATCATAGGTACACTTCAACTATGACAGACAAAATGAGAAGAAAAAAATCCAGAAAATCACATTGTAGGATTTTTTATTAATTTATTTGCAAATTATGGTGGAAAATAAGTATTTGGTCAATAACAAAAGTTTATCTCAATACTTTGTTATATACCCTTTGTTGGCAATGACAGAGGTCAAACGTTTTCTGTAAGTCTTCACAAGGTTTTCACACACTGTTGCTGGTATTTTGGCCCATTCCTCCATGCAGATCTCCTCTAGAGCAGTGATGTTTTGGGGCTGTTGCTGGGCAACACGGACTTTCAACTCCCTCCAAAGATTTTCTATGGGGTTGAGATCTGGAGACTGGCTAGGCCACTCCAGGACCTTGAAATGCTTCTTATGAAGCCACTCCTTCGTTGCCCGGGCGGTGTGTTTGGGATCATTGTCATGCTGAAAGACCCAGCCACGTTTCATCTTCAATGCCCTTGCTGATGGTAGGCTTTGTTACTTTGGTCCCAGCTCTCTGCAGGTCATTCACTAGGTCCCCCCGTGTGGTTCTGGGATTTTTGCTCACCGTTCTTGTGATCATTTTGTCCCCACGGGGTGAGATCTTGTGTGGAGCCCCAGATCGAGGGAGATTATCAGTGGTCTTGTATGTCTTCCATTTCCTAATAATTGCTCCCACAGTTGATTTCTTCAAACCAAGCTGCTTACCTATTGCAGATTCAGTCTTCCCAGCAGGGTCTACAATTTTGTTTCTGGTGTCCTTTGACAGCTCTTTGGTCTTGGCCATAGTGGAGTTTGGAGTGTGACTGTTTGATGTTGTGGACAGGTGTCTTTTATACTGATAACAAGGTCTGTGAGAGCCAGAAATCTTGCTTGTTTGTAGGTGACCAAATACTTATTTTCCACCATAATTTGCAAATAAATTCATAAAAAATCCAACAATGTGATTTTCTGGAATTTTTTTTCTCATTTTGTCTGTCATAGTTGAAGTGTACCTATGATGAAAATTACAGGCCTCTCTCATCTTTTTAAGTGGGAGAACTTGCACAATTGGTGGCTGACTAAATACCTTTTTGCCCCACTGTAAATTCATAAAAAATCCTACAATGTGATTTTCTGGAGAAAAAAAATTCTCATTTTGTCTGTCATAGTTGAAGTGTACCTATGATGAAAATTACAGGCCTCTCTCATCTTTTTAAGTGGGAGAACTTGCACAACTGGTGGCTGACTAAATACTTTTTTGCCCCACTGTATAATAATAATATTACTAATTAATTACACAATAAATACCAGTGGTGGGGAAGCTACTATGAAAGTTTATCAAGCTAACAATTACTTCACTCTGGAAGAAGTTACGCTACATTAAATCTAGCCTTAAGAAAATATAGTTTACTGAACCTTAAAGTTACCTTGAAAAAGTAGTTGACTACTTTAATGATGCATTATCATATTGAAATCTGAAATGTCATAGTCTAGAAATTGCAAAAACAGATCACAATCTAGTCTATTAAACACAAAAATGATGTTTTAAGTGAGAATTGGGCAGGTCTGACACAAATTGTCTTGCCATAATTTAGTTAAACTACCAGCAAAATACTGCAAAATGTAGTTAACTTACTAGTTGAACTCCATGTAGTTCACTACTCCCCAACACCGATACACGGTGCCTTTGGAAAGTATTCAGACCCCTTGACTTTTTCCACAATGGATTAAATACATAAAACATCTGATCAATCTGAACACAGTGAACATAATGACAAAGCAAAAACAGGTTTTTATACATTTTTGTAAATGTATAAAAAATACATGTAAAAAATACCTTATTGTGTGTAGATGAGGGGGAAAAAACAATTTAATACATTTTAGAATAAGGCTTTAACGTAACAAAATGTGGAAAAAGTCAAGGGGTCTGAATACTTTCCGAATGCACACACAATAGACACACACCTTGGTGGCCTGGGAGATGAGGGCGGTGGTGTAGCAGTGGCCGTCCAGATGGTGGCGCTGTTGCCCTGTGGAGGCGGCTACACTGGTGGCAGTGGACTGGATGATCTGAGAGGAGATGTAGCCAGTGTACGGCCCCGAGCTAATGAACTGGAGGTTAGGGGCCAGCTGGGCGTACTGGATTGTCCCGCCCTGTTGGCTGAGCCCCACCCCAGTGGGGTAGATCGTGGAGAGAGAGGACAGGGGGAGAGCAGAAGGGGAGGGAGATGAAGAGGAGGACGAGGAGACAGGAAACCTGGGGCTGGGAGTTTCTGTGGATCTGCAGCGTTCGCTGGCTACATTGGCCAGCCAAGTCAGGTTCTCTGTGTGCAAGGTGGTGTCTGCTGAGGCTGCAGCTGCTGCTGGTACCACCACAGGCCTCTGCTCCAGGGCTAGGATCTCAGCTGCTGCTGGTACCACCACAGGCCTCTGCTCCAGGGCTACGATCTCACGCTTCTTTGGAGGTAGACAGCCATGGCTCCTCTCCTGGTTGGATTTCATGGTTGGTTTTCACTCTTTGTTTGTCTCTCAAGTAGGTTTTTTGAACCTACTGTTTCTCTCTCTCTTTGTCCCTATCTCTGTTTCTCTCTCAATTTCAATTCAATTTAAGGGCTTTATTGGCATGCGAAACATCTCTCTCTCTCAGTGTTGTCGTGGGCTCTATCAGGTCTCTTTCAGGTCTTCACTGTGTGACTGTGTGTCCTGGACTCAGTAGTCTAGAGAGGGCAGAGTGACGCCCGCCAGGCGACAGAGAGGACGACTCCATGGACTTCATGAGGAATCATCTCTGACTAACCACAACGTCCGCCAGCTGTAAATCTGGAGACAGAGGAAGAAACACAACTGTTGTGTTCTAGAATGTAGAAACAACAGAGAAGAATGATGGCTGTACATTTCCAACATGCTTACTCTCTGTGCATGACACACGTCAAAGGATATATGCAATCATGACATTCCATATTTTAATATGCGCCCCTGCAGGCATGAGATGCGGGTGAGTAGAGAGTGAGAAAGAGGGGTGGACATGTAACAGGCTTGGCTTAAAGCGCTGAACATCATGGCATGAGTTTAGGCTATTACTAGCATCATAACTGTACTTAAATACAGAATATTTTCGGGAACAAAACAATGACATTATTAACTGAAAATAACAGTTCTGTTCCGGAACACTAGTTGCTGGTTCTATTTCTGTTACTTGAATTTTTGTTGTTTTTTCACCGTTTTTGGTTCTGTTTCCTGAACCGGTACCAACCCCTGCTTCAATGACTGTGAGTGGAAAAAGGTAGGTGTGAAAATCAAGCCAGACACCAGATCCAATGACATCCTGGTTGTTGTTGTTGTTCTGTGTGTATTTATATCAATTCTGTTTACCCCTTTTTCTCCCCAATATCCTGGTTTCCAATTAGTAGTTACAGTCTTGTCTCATCGCTGCAACTCCCCTACGGACTCGGGAGAGGCGAAGGCAGAGAGCCGCGCGTCCTCCGAAACACGACCCAACCAAGCCGCACTGCTTCTTGACACAATGCCCACTTAACCTGGAAGCCAGCCGCACCAATGTGTCAGAGGAAACACCGTACACCTGACGACCGTGTCAGCGTGCACTGCGCCCGGCCCACCACAGGAGTCGCTAGTGCGTGATGGGACAAGGACATCCCTGCCGGCCAAACCCTCCCCTAACCCGGACGACGCTGGGCCAATTGTGCACCACCCCATGGGTCTCCCGGTCGCGGCCAGCTGCGACAGAGCCTGGACTCGAACCCAGAATCTCTAGTGGCACAGCTAGCGATGCAGTACCTTAGACCACTGCGCCACTCGGGAGGCCTGTGTGTGTGTATTTATGTGCGTGCGTGTGTGTCCATCCATTTCACCCAAGTCACTCCTCATTGAAATGATAATTTGACAATCACATCAGGATGTTCTAGGAAGTCATGTTGTATTGTGTATATTACCCCCTGCCTCACGTCATCACATCTACATCATCTACACATTCAACAATAAACATACAGGCAACCGGACTGAAGACCTCAGTGAACCTCCATGTGTGCCTGATAAAGCCTGCTAGATGTACCATTCTATATCTATAACAGAACAGCCTGATAAAGCCTGCTAGATGTACCATTCTATATCTATAACAGAACAGCCTGATAAAGCCTGCTAGATGTAGCATTCTATATCTATAACAGAACAGCCTGATAAAGCCTGCTAGATGCATCATTCTATATCTATAACAGAACAGCCTGATAAAGCCTGCTAGATGTACCAGAGGTAACAAAGGAGAGGCAAGAGCTGAGAGGTAAGAGAGGAGATAAACAGAGAGGCAGGAAGAAAGGGAGAAGGAGAGGAGATAAATAGAGAGGCAGGAAGAAAGGGAGAAGGAGAAGAGATAAACAGAGGCAGGAAGAAGGGGAGGAGATAAACAGAGAGGCAGGAAGAAAGGGAGAAGGAGAGGAGATAAACAGAGGCAGGAAGAAAGGGAGAAGGAGAGGAGATAAACAGAGGCAGGAAGAAAGGGAGAAGGAGAGGGGATAAACAGAGAGGCAGGTAGAAAATGAGAAGGAGAGGAGATAAACAGAGGCAGAAAGAAAGGGAGAAGGAGAGGAGATAAACAGAGGCAGGAAGAAAGGGAGAAGGAGAGGAGATAAACAGAGGCAGGAAGAAAGGGAGAAGGAGAGGAGATAAACAGAGGCAGGAAGAAAGGGAGAAGGAGAGGAGATAAACAGAGAGGCAGGAAGAAAGGGAGAAGGAGAGGAGATAAACAGAGAGGCAGGAAGAAAGGGAGAAGGAGAGGAGATAAACAGAGAGGCAGGAAGAAAGGGAGAAGGAGAGGAGATAAACAGAGGCAGGAAGAAAGGGAGAAGGAGAGGAGATAAACAGAGGCAGGAAGAAAGGGAGAAGGAGAGGAGATAAACAGAGGCAGGAAGAAAGGGAGAAGGAGAGGAGATAAACAGAGAGGCAGGAAGAAAGGGAGAAGGAGAAGGGATAAACAGAGAGGCAGGAAGAAAGGGAGAAGGGGAGGAGATAAACAGAGAGGCAGGAAGAAAGGGAGAAGGAGAGGAAATAAACAGAGGCAGGAAGAAAGGGAGAAGGAGAGGAGATAAACAGAGGCAGGAAGAAAGGGAGAAGGAGAGGGGATAAACAGAGAGGCAGGAAGAAAGGGAGAAGGAGAGGAGATAAACAGAGGCAGGAAGAAAGGGAGAAGGAGAGGAGATAAACAGAGGCAGGAAGAAAGGGAGAAGGAGAGGAGATAAACAGAGGCAGGAAGAAAGGGAGAAGGAGAGGAGATAAACAGAGAGGCAGGAAGAAAGGGAGAAGGAGAGGAGATAAACAGAGGCAGGAAGAAAGGGAGAAGGAGAGGAGATAAACAGAGGCAGGAAGAAAGGGAGAAGGAGAGGAGATAAACAGAGAGGCAGGAAGAAAGGGAGAAGGAGAGGAGATAAACAGAGAGGCAGGAAGAAAGGGAGAAGGAGAGGAGATAAACAGAGAGGCAGGAAGAAAGGGAGAAGGAGAGGAGATAAACAGAGGCAGGAAGAAAGGGAGAAGGAGAGGAGATAAACAGAGGCAGGAAGAAAGGGAGAAGGAGAGGAGATAAACAGAGAGGCAGGAAGAAAGGGAGAAGGAGAGGAGATAAACAGAGAGGCAGGAAGAAAGGGAGAAGGAGAGGAGATAAACAGAGAGGCAGGAAGAAAGGGAGAAGGAGAGGAGATAAACAGAGGCAGGAAGAAAGGGAGAAGGAGAGGAGATAAACAGAGGCAGGAAGAAAGGGAGAAGGAGAGGAGATAAACAGAGAGGCAGGAAGAAAGGGAGAAGGAGAGGAGATAAACAGAGAGGCAGGAAGAAAGGGAGAAGGAGAGGAGATAAACAGAGAGGCAGGAAGAAAGGGAGAAGGAGAGGAGATAAACAGAGGCAGGAAGAAAGGGAGAAGGAGAGGAGATAAACAGAGGCAGGAAGAAAGGGAGAAGGAGAGGAGATAAACAGAGGCAGGAAGAAAGGGAGAAGGAGAGGAGATAAACAGAGAGGCAGGAAGACAGAAAGCATGATGGCAGGCAGGGAGGGAGAAAGAGATAAACAGAAAGACAAAGCATGATGGCAGGCAGGGAGGGAGAGATGCTGCGAAAAACATGGAGTGACAGAGAAAGAGGGAGGGGAAAAAAGAGAGAGAAAAACAAAGCGAGAGAGAGGGAGAGAGGAAAAACAGAAAGTGGCAGAGGATGGGAGAAGAGAGAAAGAGAGAGAAAGAGAGATAAAGAGAGAGGGGAGGGAGAGAGAGAGCTGCTTTTCCTGACCCACATTAAGCGGTGCCTGTAGCATCTGAGCACCATATAGCCTCCACTTCACGCAGACATTGTCGATTAGCTCCACACAGACACACACACACTACGACACTGCTACAGCACAACCCCATCACCATGGCAATCCATTGATAACACCACGAGGAAAACACCACGACAACCCGAGCCTTGACAATGAACACTGCGGTAACACAAAAACAATCTCTGAGGCATAGTTACAGGAGAGTCACAACACAGAGACACCATGTCCCACTTTCCACTGGTGTAAAATAGTCATCTGTTTACAGTCCAACACACACACACACACACACACACACACACACACACACACACACACACACACACACACACACACACACACACACACACACACACACACACACACACACACACACACACACACACACACACGGCCCCACAACGCTAAAGACAAACAGAGGATCCCAGCACCCTTGGACAACTCTCCTGTGCTCAGCTATATGGAGAGTCTCTCCTCACATGCCCCAGAGGCAGCAGACACGTCCTGAATGGGAACAAGCATTGTTCCATTCACTACCACTCACTCACCTTACCTACCTCACCTCACCTCACCTCAACTCACCTACCTCACCTCACCTCACCTCACCTCACCTCACCTCACCTCAACTCACCTACCTCACCTCACCACACCTCAACTCAACTCACCTACCTCACCTACCTCACCTCAACTCAACTCACCTACCTCACCTCACCTTACCTACCTCACCTCACCTACCTCACCTCACCTACCTCACCTCAACTCACCTACCTCACCTCACCTACCTCACCTCAACTCAACTCAACTCAACTCACCTACCTCACCTCACCTCACCTACCTCACCTCACCTCACCTCAACTCACCTACCTCACCTCACCTCACCTCACCTCAACTCACCTACCTCACCTCACCTACTTCACCTCACCTACTTCACCTCACCTCACCTCAACTCATCTACCTCACCTCAAAACTCACCTACCTCACCTCACCTACCTCACCTCACTTCAACTCACCTCACCTACCTCACCTACCTCACCTCACCTCAATTCACCTTCCTCACCTCATCTCACCTCACCTACTTCATCTCACCTACCTCACCTCACCTACCTCAACTCAACTCACCTACCTCACCTCACCTACATCACCTCACCTCACCTACTTCACCTCATCTACATCACCTCACCTACCTCACCTCACCTACATCACCTCATCTCACCTACCTCACCTCACCTCATCTCAACTCACTACCAATGACTGGCTATGTCCTAAATTTGGGTTTGGTGGATGCCAGGACAACACTACCTGCTCCAAGTTTGGTGGGGGAGGAATAATGAACTGGGGCTGTTTTTCATGGTTTGTGCCCTTTAGTTCCAATGAAGGGAAATCTTAACACTACAGCAGACAATGACATTCCAGACGATTCTGTGCTTCCAACTTTGTGGCAACAGTTTGGGGAAGGCCCTTTCCTGTTTCAGCATGACAATGCCCCTGTGCACAAAGCAAGGTCTGTACAGAAATGGTTTGTCATGTTCAGTGTGGAAAATTTTGACTGGCCTGTACAAAGACCTGACCTGTACCCTATCGATCACCTTTGGGATGAATTGGAACGCCGACTGGGAGCCAGGCCTAATCGTCTAACATCAGTGCCTGACCTCACTAATGCTCTTGTGGCTGAATAGAAGCAAGTCCCCGCAGCAATGTTCCAACATCTAGTGGAAAGCCTTCCACAGGAGAGTGGAGGCTGTTATAGCAACAAAGGGGGGCCCAACTCCATATGAATGCCCATGATTTTGGAAGGAGATGTTCGAAGAGCAGGTGTCCACATACTTCTGGTCATGTAGTGTATCTGTACGATGGCATTTGGGATGCAGGCACTCACTGACATGGATAGCAAGCAGCACAGACACCAAGGAGGAAACCTTCTCCATTTCCCACAGTTATTATTATAACCTTGAGACCAACAAACACACGGCCAGTAAGATAACACTGATGAGAACACTCATGTACTAAACTCACAGTGCACAAATACAGGAAGCTCTTTGGGTCCTTTGGCTAGGCAGATCTGGAGAGGGACTGGTTGCTTCCCATATGGCACCCTATTCCCTATATAGAGCACTTGACCTTATGGGCCATGGTCACATTATGTACATTATTCCCAGAAATGAGCTTTGACGACCAAATAACAACAAAAAACAACCAAACATTGACGATGAAACAACATGTTGCCTTGCTGTGTTTCTGTCACCTGACTCTGTTGTTGTCACAGAGACTACACTACGTATGACTGACTGAATGACTGGCTGGATGGCTGGCTGACTGAATGGTTGACTGAATGGATGACTGACTGGCTTACTGACTGACTGATTGAATGACTGACTGGCTGGCTGACTAACTGACTGATAGACAGGCTGGCTGAATGACTGAATTAATGAATGACTGACAATGACTAGCTGGCTGTCTGACTGACTGACTAACTGACTGGTTGACTGAATGGCTGGCTGGCTGGCTGACTGACTGACTAACTGACTGACTGACTGGCTGAATGACTGACTGACTGGTTGATTGACTGACTGATTGACTGGCTGACTGACTGGTTAACTGGCTGAATGATTGGCTGACTGGCTGAATGACTGACTGGTTGACTGAATGACAGGCTGAATGATTGGCTGACTGGCTGAATGACTGACTGGTTGACTGAATGACAGGCTGACTGATTGACTGACTGACTGACTGACTGGCTGGCTAGCTGTCTGACTGACTGACTGACTGGCTGAATGACTCAACTCAGGTTGATTGACTGACTGATTGACTGGCTGACTGACTGGCTGACTGACTGACTGGCTGACTGACTGGCTGACTGACTGGCTGACTGACTGGCTGAATGACTGGCTGGTTGACTGGCTGACAATGACTAACTGACTGTCTACACTCTCCATCAGATATTACCTTCCCCCCACAAACCTCCTATAAATGTACCAAACACAAGGTTAACCATCTGTGTGTGTCTATTGGGTTACTAGCTTTAATGCTCCAAATAAACCCTGCCATTCCCCGACTGACTCTCCCTTTAAAAGGCGGACCAGGAGTGTAAAGGAGATTCTAATGTTGTGTTCGTCACCAAGTGGGAGGTGGGAATTTACAAAGTTGGATGCATTCACATACTTTAAACAAGTTTAAAGTCACGCAGATTGGCTAATGACCAACAAGCTGCGTAAACCATAAACTAAAAGTACAGCTATCGTGCTTCTAAACTAATTATAGTGTTAAAAAAACAAACATATTAACAGATTGATTTTTATTTTTAAAAAGTTTTGTTGTTGCAGTTAAATACCCAAAATGCTGTTATGAAGGTCATTTCCTTGGTGACGTCAGAGGTCAGCATGTGGGTGAAGTGGCAGCTCAGGATGACAGATGCGTTTTACACTAGTAGTTACCGTTTGGAGGGCCGTTCAACTGGATTTTTCCCAGTCGTATGTGCTAAATTCCCATTTAGTTATGAACGCAGTATTAGCGTGAGAGAGAGAGAGAGAGAGAGAGAGCTGTGGCTAGCTGGCTGTTTGTCTTCTTTTCACAATGACTCCAGCGTCCTGCATCGCTCATCTCCTCACTAAGCTAGCTCACACAATGTTAGACGACAGACAGACGCAGACAGATGGAGACAGAGAGGCAGAGACAAACAGAGAGGTCAGGGATTCCCGTGTAAACAAGCAAACACCTCTCTCTACAAAAACCTGTATGACTTGGCTCTTTTGTAAATGTATTTATCTTAATGCGATCCAAAGACCAACCAGATGCAGTGTACGTTCTGTAGCCTCTAGGGGCATTACTGGATGAGGGAATGACAGTGGTGATGAACGCATGACTGGAGAGGACCAGGGTCCAAAATACTATGCCACAAATCAAGAAGAAACCAGAAGAAACACTGTCTTTGCCGAGGGAGAGGGGAAAAGCTTACCAGGCTGTACACAGCCACAGCTGGCAGAGCATTGTCAGACTTCCTCTTGCCTGTGTAGCTTCTACACTACGTATTCCTATAGGGAAATCCTCTTTCTCTACGTCTCCTTTGTGCAGGTCTATTTTTCAGAGCCAGCCCTGTTTTCCTCCAGGCTCCAGGTAGGGTCCGTCCGGGAGAGCGGGTGAACATGTACACCCAGCCGTAAGGCTCTGTGATGAGCCAGCGATAGAGGAAGTCCCCCTGGTTGAAGAATCACATGAAGTCCTGCGTGCAAAGCTGCTCCAACGTGTGTTATGCAAGGCAGTCAGACCTCTCTCTCTGTCTCTCCCTTTCTCTCTCTCTGTCTCTCCCTTTCTCCCTTTCTCTCTCTCTCACTCTCTCTCCATCTCTCTCTCATTCAGTCTGTCTCTCTCTCTCTCTCTCCCACGCTCCCTCCCTCCTTTTCTCCCAGTACTCCAGTAACATAGCTCCTCCCACAGCCAGCCGCATCAGATATTCATTCAAAAACACATTCTACTTGGCTGAGCGCCCAGACTACGCTCACACACAGAGAAGGGAGGAGGTAGAGAGAGGGGGAGGAGGCAGAGAGAGAAGGGAGGAAGAGAGGGAGAGAGGGAGGAGGCAGAGAGAGATGGGAGGAAGAGAGGGAGGAGGCAGAGAGAGAAGGGAGGAAGAGAGGGAGAGAGGGAGGAGACAGAGAGAGAAGGGAGGAAGAGAGGGAGGAGGCAGAGAGAGAAGGGAGGAAGAGAGGGAGAGAGGGAGGAGACAGAGAGAGAAGGGAGGAGGCAGAGAGAGAAGGGAGGAAGAGAGGGAGAGAGGGAGGAGACAGAGAGAGAAGGGAGAAAGAGAGGAAGAGAGGGAGGAGACAGAGAGAGAAGGGAGGAAGAGAGGGAGGAGACAGAGAGAGAAGAGAGGGAGAGAGGGAGGAGGCAGAGAGAGAAGGGAGGAAGAGAGGGAGGAGTAGGAGAGAGAAGGGAGGAAGAGAGGGAGGATACAGAGAGAGAAGGGAGGAGGGAGAGAGAGGGGGAGGAGGCAGAGAGAGAAGGGAGGAAGAGAGGGAGAGAGGGAGGAGACAGAGATAGAAGGGAGGAAGAGGGAGAAGGGGATAAAAGAGGGATGGGTGGAAGATAGAAAGTAAGTGAATAGCTTGTACAGACATATACACACACACACACGGTCCAGACTACGCATACACGAAGGAGGGAGGAGGGAGAGAGAGGGCATCTCTCCCCAGACCTCCCCTAGCTCTACCCCAGACCTCCCCTAGCTCTCCCCCAGGCCTCCTCTAGATCTCCCACAGACCTCCCCTAGCTCTCCCCAGACCTCCCTTAGCTCTCCCCCAGGCCTCCTCTAGATCTCCCCCAGACCTCCCCTAGCTCTCCCCCAGACCTCCCCTAGCTCTCCCCCAGGCCTCCCCTAGCTCTCCCCAGACCTCCCCTAGCTCTACCCCAGACCTCTCCTAGCTCTCCCCCAGACCTCCCCTAGCTCTCCCCCAGGCCTCCCCTAGCTCTCCCCCAGACCTCCCCTAGCTCTCCCCCAGACCTCCCCTAGCTCTCCCCCAGACCTCGCCTAGCTCTCCTCCAGACCTCCCATAGTTCTCCCCAGACCTCCCCTAGCTCTCCCCCAGACCTCCCCTATCTCTCCCCCAGACCTCCCCTAGCTCTCCCCAGACCTCCCCTAGCTCTCCCCCAGACCTCCCCTAGCTCTCCCCAGACCTCCCCTAGCTCTCCCCCAGACCTCCCCTAGCTCTCCTCCAGACCTCCCCTAGCTCTCCCCAGACCTCCCCAGACCTCCCCTAGCTCTCCCCCAGACCTCCCCTAGCTCTCCCCCAGACCTCCCCTAGCTCTCCCCCAGACCTCCCCTAGCTCTCCCCCAGACCTCCCCTAGCTCTCCTCCAGACCTCCCCTAGCTCTCCCCAGACCTCCCCTAGCTCTCCCCCAGACCTCCCCTAGCTCTCCTCCAGACCTCCCCTAGCTCTCCTCCAGACCTCCCCTAGCTCTCCCCAGACCTCCCCTAGCTCTCCCCAGACCTCCCCTAGCTCTCCCCCAGACCTCCCCTAGCTCTCCCCCAGACCTCCCCTAGCTCTACCCCAGACCTCCCATATCTTTCCTCCATGTCCATGTATGGGGATTGTAGATGTACCTTTCAATCATGCACACACCCATACGCCCCCCCCCCCCCCCCCCCCACACACACACTCATACCCCCCCCCCCACACACATACCCCCCCACAAACACACCCATACCCCCCCACAAACACACCCATACCCCCCCACACACACCCATACCCCCCCCACACACACCCATACCCCCCCACACACACCCATACCCCCCCACAAACACCCATACCCCCCCACAAACACCCATACCCCCCCCCACACACAACCATACCCACACACACACACACCTAACATGGAACTATGTCCATAGCCAACGACGGGCACAGTTGAACCAATTACTGTGGACACAAAAATGCTCAGTCTACAAGCATTTCCTTCCCTGTTCTGTATCTACGCAGCCTGTCCCCACACACTTTCTGTGACGTAGGTTATTCTTCTATTTCAAGGCCTAGCTAGTCATCTCTCTCTCTATACATACATACATATATATATATATATATACACAATCACCATGAATACTTTATTTTCACATTTTCTCATTTCCTTTTTCACACCTTTCACCTTGTCATCACCGGGAGAACCATGGCTGTTTTGTTGTGGCATGTTACACAACTTTCCCTTTAATAGGGCATATAGACAGACCCGCCTCCTCCCGGAACTGAGAGAACTCCATAACTAATAGGGCATATAGACAGACCCGCCTCCTCCCGGAACTGAGAGAACTCCATAACTAATAGGGCATATAGACAGACCCACCTCCTCCCGGAACTGAGAGAACTCCATAACTAATAGGGCATATAGACAGACCCACCTCCTCCCTGAACTGAGAGAACTCCATAACTAATAGGGCATATAGACAGACCCGCCTCCTCCCGGAACTGAGAGAACTCCATAACTAATAGGGCATATAGACAGACCCGCCTCCTCCCGGAACTGAGAGAACTCCATAACTAATAGGGCATATAGACAGACCCACCTCTTCCCGGAACTGAGAGAACTCCATAACTAATAGGGCATATAGACAGACCCGCCTCCTCCCGGAACTGAGAGAACTCCATAACTAATAGGGCATATAGACAGACCCGCCTCCTCCCGGAACTGAGAGAACTCCATCACTAATAGGGCATATAGGCAGACCCACCTCCTCCCGGAACTGAGAGAACTCCATAACTAATAGGGCATATAGACAGACCCGCCTCCTCCCGGAACTGAGAGAACTCCATAACTAATAGGGCATATAGACAGACCCGCCTCCTCCCGGAACTGAGAGAACTCCATAACTAATAGGGCATATAGACAGACCCACCTCCTCCCGGAACTGAGAGAACTCCATAACTAATAGGGCATATAGACAGACCCGCCTCCTCCCGGAACTGAGAGAACTCCATAACTAATAGGGCATATAGACAGACCCGCCTCCTCCCGGAACTGAGAGAACTCCATAACTAATAGGGCATATAGACAGACCCGCCTCCTCCCGGAACTGAGAGAACTCCATAACTAATAGGGCATATAGACAGACCCGCCTCCTCCCGGAACTGAGAGAACTCCATAACTAATAGGGCATATAGATAGACCCACCTCCTCCCGGAACTGAGAGAACTCCATAACTAATAGGGCATATAGACAGACCCACCTCCTCCCGGAACTGAGAGAACTCCATAACTAATAGGGCATATAGACAGACCCGCCTCCTCCCGGAACTGAGAGAACTCCATAACTAATAGGGCATATAGACAGACCCGCCTCCTCCCGGAACTGAGAGAACTCCATAACTAATAGGGCATATAGACAGACCCGCCTCCTCCCGGAACTGAGAGAACTCCATAACTAATAGGGCATATAGACAGACCCGCCTCCTCCCGGAACTGAGAGAACTCCATAACTAATAGGGCATATAGACAGACCCGCCTCCTCCCGGAACTGAGAGAACTCCATAACTAATAGGGCATATAGACAGACCCGCCTCCTCCCGGAACTGAGAGAACTCCATAACTAATAGGGCATATAGATAGACCCACCTCCTCCCGGAACTGAGAGAACTCCATAACTAATAGGGCATATAGACAGACCCACCTCCTCCCGGAACTGAGAGAACTCCATAACTAATAGGGCATATAGACAGACCCGCCTCCTCCCGGAACTGAGAGAACTCCATAACTAATAGGGCATATAGACAGACCCGCCTCCTCCCGGAACTGAGAGAACTCCATAACTAATAGGGCATATAGACAGACCCGCCTCCTCCCGGAACTGAGAGAACTCCATAACTAATAGGGCATATAGACAGACCCGCCTCCTCCCGGAACTGAGAGAACTCCATAACTAATAGGGCATATAGACAGACCCGCCTCCTCCCGGAACTGAGAGAACTCCATAACTAATAGGGCATATAGACAGACCCGCCTCCTCCCGGAACTGAGAGAACTCCATAACTAATAGGGCATATAGACAGACCCGCCTCCTCCCGGAACTGAGAGAACTCCATAACTAATAGGGCATATAGATAGACCCACCTCCTCCCGGAACTGAGAGAACTCCATAACTAATAGGGCATATAGACAGACCCGCCTCCTCCCGGAACTGAGAGAACTCCATAACTAATAGGGCATATAGACAGACCCGCCTCCTCCCGGAACTGAGAGAACTCCATAACTAATAGGGCATATAGACAGACCCGCCTCCTCCTGGAACTGAGAGAACTCCATAACTAATAGGGCATATAGACAGACCCGCCTCCTCCCGGAACTGAGAGAACTCCATAACTAATAGGGCATATAGACAGACCCGCCTCCTCCCGGAACTGAGAGAACTCCATAACTAATAGGGCATATAGACAGACCCGCCTCCTCCTGGAACTGAGAGAACTCCATAACAAAATAACATAATTTAATCCCCCACACTTTGTTGATACCTCTCTGGCCTTAAGTGGCATGAATGGGTTGTGTCCTAAATAAAACCTTGTAGGGCGGGCTTCCGGTCAAATGTAACGCACTACATAGGGAATAGGTTGCCATTTGGGACGCTTCCCCAAGGTCTCATCACATTTAGGTATTCAACTCACCTTAAGTGTGTAAAACTGTGATATTTGTCTTCTCGACGTTGAGAACAGATGTGAGATCAGATCAGTCGCTCCAAAGTGACCAGTTTCCTCAAAGGAAATACCGCGTGGTGTCTTCTCCTTAACCTTTAAAGTTCAAACAGCATTGAGACATGAGAAGCAGAGATGATTTAAGTACTACAGGCCTGAAATACTATAGAATAAAACCTGTTATTATATAGGAACTTGCCATGCACCACACGGTCTGTCCTGACTAAATACATGCACCAGACTGCCTGTCCTGACTGAATACATGCACCTTTTATTCTCCTCTTAACAGTCTACTCCCAGCAGGACATCACCTTTAACTCTCCTCTTAACAGTCTACACCCAGCAGGACATCACCTTTAACTCTCCTCTTAACAGTCTACTCCCAGCAGGACATCACCTTTAACTCTCCTCTTAACAGTCTACTCCCAGCAGAACATTACCTTTAACTCTCCTCTTAGTCTACTCCCAGCAGGACATCACCTTTAACTCTCCTCTTAACAGTCTACTCCCAGCAGGACATCACCTTTAACTCTCCTCTTAACAGTCTATTCCCAGCAGGACATCACCTTTAAATCTCCTCTTAACAGTCTACTCCCAGCAGGACATCACCTTTAACAGTCTACTCCCAGCAGGACATCACCTTTAACTCACCTCTTAACAGTCTACTCCCAGCAGGACATCACCTTTAACTCTCCTCTTAACAGTCTACTCCCAGCAGGACATCACCTTTAACAGTCTACTCCCAGCAGGACATCACCTTTAACTCTCCTCTTAACAGTCTACTCCCAGCAGGACATCACCTTTAACTCTCCTCTTAACAGTCTATTCCCAGCAGGACATCACCTTTAAATCTCCTCTTAACAGTCTACTCCCAGCAGGACATCACCTTTAACAGTCTACTCCCAGCAGGACATCACCTTTAACTCTCCTCTTAACAGTCTACTCCCAGCAGGACATCACCTTTAACTCTCCTCTTAACAGTCTACTCCCAGCAGGACATCACCTTTAACTCTCCTCTTAACAGTCTACTCCCAGCAGGACATCACCTTTAACAGTCTACTCCCAGCAGGACATCACCTTTAACTCTCCTCTTAACAGTCTATTCCCAGCAGGACATCACCTTTAACTCTCCTCTTAACAGTCTACTCCCAGCAGGACAGCACCTTTAATTCTTCCTAAACCCAGTTGTAGACATGTCCGGACATGTAGCACAGATTCAGAAACACAGGGGGCAGGCAGGGTGACTCACATATTAATCACAGGAGGCTGCTGAGTGAAGGAAGGCTCATAATAATGGCTGGAAAGGAACTAATGGAATGTTTGATGCATTTGATACCATTCCATTAATTCTGCTCCAGCCGTTACCATGAACCCCCACTCCCCAATTAAGGTGCCACCAACCTCCTGTGATGCAAATACATGTAGTAGAGCTAACTGGAGTGTGGTTGGTCCCATTGGTGGCCCTAGTTAGTAGTAGTTAAACACAATAATGACCCCTTAGTTAATTCAGGAAATGTTCAACTGAGCCTGCAATATTTCACCAAACCTGCTCAGAGTGAACTACTCCATGTGACACCACAGAGGAAGAGGAAGTCAGCTCCTATGTCATGTGACCAGGGTTTTAGAGTTTCTACACATAAGCCCCAAGGACAAGACAACCTTGATTGTATAGATTTATTGACATTAAATGACAGAACGTATCCAAAGCAACTGCATTGTGGGTCGGGAACCATAGGAGAAACAGCATATCAATATCCACCTTTATGGCGATGGACTAATAAGAAAGCATTGACAAACAGTATTATTATTATTCAAGGTTATATATCAACACCTCGTGTACATTATGCAGCTTGTGTGTCTAACAGACCTGGGTTCAAATACTATTTGAAATCATTTCAAATACTTCATCTTGATTGATTGAGCTTGCATGGCTAAATGCAGTGTTTCCCAACCTTGGTCCTCCAGTACACCCAACCCTGGTCCTCCAGTACGCCCAACCCTGGTCCTCCAGTACGCCCAACCCTGGTCCTCCAGTACGCCCAACACCCAAACCCTGGTCCTCCAGTACGCCAAACCCTGGTCCTCCAGTACGCCCAACACCCAAACCCTGGTCCTCCAGTACGCCCAACACCCCAACCCTGGTCCTCCAGTACGCCGAACAGCCCAACCCTGGTCCTCCAGTACGCCCAACACCCAAACCCTGGTCCTCCAGTACGCCCAACACCCCAACCCTGGTCCTCCAGTACGCCGAACAGCCCAACCCTGGTCCTCCAGTACCCCCAACAGCCCACCCCTGGTCCTCCAGTACCCCCAACAGCCCACCCCTGGTCCTCCAGTGCCCCCAACAGAACACATTTTAACTGTAGCCCTGGACAAACACACCTCAGTCAACTCATTGGTCCTCCAGTACCCCCAACAGAACACATTTTAACTGTAGCCCTGGACAAACACACCTCAGTCAACTCATTGGTCCTCCAGTGCCCCCAACAGAACACATTTTAACTGTAGCCCTGGACAAACACACCTCAGTCAACTCATTGAAGGCTTGATGATTAGTTAACAAGTTGAATCAAGTGTGCTCGTCCAGGTTTACAGTAAACATTTGTACTGTTGGGGGTACTCGAGGTCCAGGGTCAGGAAACACTGGCTTTGTGAACCAATAGAATTGTCCCAAAATAGCAAACTCCGCCCATCTGGCTCTCTAATCAGGACAGATCAAACGCTCTCAGTTTCAGATAGTATTGAACTCAGGTTCTTCTCATGACACAGTCAGCGCAGATGATAACAGATCTTCAATGATAGACACATTACAGTATGGCTTTTCAATCGTTACAGTAACAGAAAGTTACCCGACAGTATGGCTGAGCTAAGCAAACAATTATGTCAATTAAATCTATTAAAACAATTACTGTAATTTTCCCTTTCATTCTCTGAGAGCACGGGGGAAGAAAAGCCATCACTTCCCCTTAGCGCCGTAGATAGGGCATGGAGTGGAGCGGTCGGTCTTCATTCCCTGAGAGCACGGGGGAAGAAAAGCCATCACTTCCCCTTACCGCCGTAGATAGGGCATGGAGTGGAGCGGTCGGTCTTCATTCCCTGAGAGCACGGGGGAAGAAAAGCCATCACTTCCCCTTACCGCCGTAGATAGGGCATGGAGTGGAGCGGTCGGTCTTCATTCCCTGAGAGCACGGGGGAAGAAAAGCCATCACTTCCCCTTAGCGCCGTAGATAGGGCATGGAGTGGAGCGGTCGGTCTTCATTCCCTGAGAGCACGGGGGAAGAAAAGCCATCACTTCCCCTTACCGCCGTAGATAGGGCATGGAGTGGAGCGGTCGGTCTTCATTCCCTGAGAGCACGGGGGAAGAAAAGCCATCACTTCCCCTTACCGCCGTAGATAGGGCATGGAGTGGAGCGGTCGGTCTTCATTCCCTGAGAGCACGGGGGAAGAAAAGCCATCACTTCCCCTTACCGCCGTAGATAGGGCATGGAGTGGAGCGGTCGGTCTTCATTCCCTGAGAGCACGGGGGAAGAAAAGCCATCACTTCCCCTTACCGCCGTAGATAGGGCATGGAGTGGAGCGGTCGGTCTTCATTCCCTGAGAGCACGGGGGAAGAAAAGCCATCACTTCCCCTTACCGCCGTAGATAGGGCATGGAGTGGAGCGGTCGGTCTTCTTGAACACGTTGTATTTACATGCCTTTTGGTCAAACTCCATCATGCAATCATCCGGAAATCTTGTGGGCTCAGAATACCTGCAATCAAACAATCAACATCAGCAAATGCTTTGGTAAAAAAAAAAAATGTATGGACTTTCACTCACTCATTCTCAAATCAAATATTATTTGTCATGTGCGCTGGAATTCAACAGATGTAGACCGTACCGTGAAATGCTTCCTTACAAGCCCTTACAATGCAGTTAAGAAAATATTTACTAAATAAACTAAAGTTTGAAAAAAGTAACGCAATAAAATAACGAGGATATGTACAGTGGGTAGTGAATTAATGTGCGGGGGTACAGGTTAGTCGAGGTAATTGAGGTCTTTTGTACATGTAGGTAGAGGTAAAGTGACTATGCATCGATTAAACAACGTTCGAGCCTCCATTTGATTAATTGTTCAGGGAGACTTATGCTTTGGGGGTAGAAGCTGTTAAGGAGCCTTTTGGACCTAGACTTGGCGTTCTGGTACCGCTTGCCGTGCGATAGCAGAGAGAATAGTCAATGGCTTGGGTGGCTGGAGTCTTTGAAAACAAATTTGGGCCTCTATACCAGGCGGTGTCAGAGGTCTCGGATCGCAGGGAGCTTGCTGGGCCGCACGCACTACCCTCTGTAGGGCATTTTAGTCAGAGGCCGAGCAGTTGCCATACCAAGCGGTGATGCAGCCAGTCAAGATGCTCTCGATGGTGCAGCTGTATAACTATTTGAGGATCTGAGGACCCATACCAAATCTTTTCCATCTCCTGGGGGGGGGGGAATAGTCATCACGACTGTCTTGGTGTGTTTGGACCATGATAGTTTGTTGGTGATGTGGACACGGGAAGCTCTCGACCCGCTCCACCACAGCCCTGTCGATGTGAATGGGGGCGTGTTCGGTCCTCCTTTTCCTGTAGTCCACGATCAGCTCCTTTGTCTTGCTCATGTTGAGGGAGAGGAGTGGGTCTAGGGTTTCCGGGATGATAGTGTTGATGCGAGTCATGACCAGCCTTTCAAAGCACTTCATGGCTACAGATGTGAGCGCTACAGGGCGATAGTCATTTAGGCAGGTTACTTTGGCGGTCTTGGGCACAGGGACTATGGTGGTCTGCTTGAAACATGTAGGTATTACAGACTGGGTCAGTTAGAGGTTGAAAATGTCAGCGAAGACTTAAACCGCTGCTTGTAGAGATTGAAATAATGAGCACTGAGGGTTATATGGACCAGTGTGGTGGTACAGACTGGGAAGGCTGAGGGTTATATGGACCAGTGTGGTGGTACAGACTGGGAAGGCTGAGGGTTATATGGACCAGTGTGGTGGTACAGACTGGGAAGGCTGAGGGTTATATGGACCAGTGTGGTGGTACAGACTGGGAAGGCTGAGGGTTATATGGACCAGTATGGTGGTACAGACTGGGAAGGCTGAGGGTTATATGGACCAGTGTGGTGGTACAGACTGGGAAGGCTGAGGGTTATATGGACCAGTGTGGTGATACAGACTGGGAAGGCTGAGGGTTATATGGACCAGTGTGGTGGTACAGACTGGGAAGGCTGAGGGTTATATGGACCAGTGTGGTGGTACAGACTGGGAAGGCTGAAGGTTATATGGACCAGTGTGGTGGTACAGACTGGGAAGGCTGAAGGTTATATGGACCAGTGTGGTGGTACAGACTGGGAAGGCTGAGGGTTATATGGACCAGTGTGGTAGTACAGACTGGGAAGGCTGAGGGTTATATGGACCAGTGTGGTGGTACAGACTGGGAAGGCTGATGGTGGTACAGACTGGGAAGGCTGATGGTTATATGGACCAGTGTGATGGTACAGACTGGGAAGGCTGAGGGTTTTATTGACCAGACATTTAGTGGGTGCTAGAATAAAAGCTGTGTATGGTTCTCACGCCTGGCAGCATTGCATGTCCCCGTTGGCTTGACAATAGCAGTTCATGCAATCACTGGTCCTCCAGCGGGACCCGATATCATGCCACGTCCCATCCTTGTCGTAAAGACACTGCTTCATGCCTAAACAAGGAAACAATATACCATATCACTTGTCTTTTTCAATGAGATTCAAGATTCAAGTGTATTAGAGACATAATTGCATAACAATATGAAATGAGATGCTCTTTACAGGTCATAAAATACAAATATAAAAACACTCAAATCACAATGATTTGGTACAAGTGGTTATTTTATTAAATTGATAAATGTACAGGGGTGTGTGTGTGTGTGTTCAGGGGTGTGTGTGTGTGTGCGGTACAACACCAACTACTTTTGTCCAGAGCCCTATGGTTGTGTGTGTGTGTGTTAACAGCTGGTTATCTTTGTCCTTTACCTGGTTTAGCTTGTTCAAACCAGCAGCCAGCATGGAACAGTGGCAGCAGTGCACACAGGAGTACAGCTACAGCCAAGGACCTCTTCCCGGGGAGAAAGAAGAAAAAAAGCATATGTTATCAGAATCACCTTTATTCTCCAAGTAGGCTACATTTACAGTACTTTCTGACCACAGTGAAGAGAATATACACACAGGATACATAGACGCAGACCGAGGGCAATAAAACATAGGCCTTTCATCAAACCGTCTAAACATTAAAGATGAAGAACCAGCAAAGTGAACTGACACATTTTAACATATGGAAGTGATAGGTCATTAACCCTCCTCTAGATCTCTGGGTAATAAAATAACCTATAGTAATTTATAATTCCTCATACATAAACATGCAATGATAGAAGGAACTTACCATGATTGACAGGAATTTAGACTGGATTGACAGGTAGATTCTGTAGGTTCTGTTGAGCTGTAGAGCGAGGTGTCATTCAATAATCCTCCCCCATAACATCAGACAATAAGCACAACAAGAGAAGGAAACCCCATCAGTCTCTTACCTTCAGTAACAAGACGCTGGCGCTAGCAAAGTATGCCGAATGGGTTAATGTGAGAAGACCCGATTTTGAGCTTGGAAGTGATATTTCTGAACAAAGTAGGATTAGTTTGCACGAGACGCTAAGATAAAAAAAAAAAAAAAAAGGGAAACAATATTTTCTCGTCCTGTGTTCCGTTTAAATTCCTCAGCCTTGCGCGACGGAAGCCCCACCCTTTGTACTTCCGTTTGATTTCAGCATTCTGCATCACTGGTGGTGAAGAATCGCAAGTACATCTCTTAAAAGAAGTAGAGGAAATCCAAACTTGGATCATGTTAAGATATCCAGCCAATCGCAATTGACTGAATATCGACGTCTCATACAATTTAACTAACAAGTGAAATTGCCTGATTTAAGTGGATCTTTTAAATAATATCCAAATTGATTGGGCTTCTACAATGAGACAATATGAATTTTTTCCACATTAACTTAGATGAAGCAAAGCTCTCAGGTTAATTTAAAGTTTAATTCCCAGATGGCCTATACAGGTTTGATTATTCATTAGATTTGATCAATCAGTAAAATCTGCTTTTGCAAAGCACAATCAATCAGTCCCGCCTCCAGTGGGAATCCCATATGGCTGTGGCCTGAGGGGAAAGTGTACCATAGTAGTGAATGTACCTAACATTACTTTTATGATAATCCAGCAATCTCAATTGCTTGGGTATCATCGTCTCATTCAATTTATTTATTTAAATTGTTGAACATACCTTTCTAGGTTCTTCCAATTAAATTATACATCTTAAACTTTGCAATAGTAACCTAGATGAACCAACTTCTCAGGTTCATTTAAAGTTTAATTCCCAGGTATGATTAATCAAATTGTCCAGTACTGCTGGTTCATTAACATCTATGTATAGATTAAAATCATCTTTATGGGTCCTCTGGCGCAGTGGTGCTGGTTCATTAACGTCTATGTATAGATTAAAATCATCTTTACTGCTGGTTCATTAACGTCTATGCGCCAGAGGACCCATAAAGATGATTTTAATCTATACATAGACGTTAATGAACCAGCAGTACTGGACAATTTGATCAATCATACCTGGGAATTAAACTTTAAATGAACCTGAGAAGTTGGTGGCCACCACTGCGCCAGAGGACCCATAAAGATGATTTTAATCTATACATAGACGTTAATGAACCAGCAGTACTGGACAATTTGATTAATCATACCTGGGAATTAAACTTTAAATGAACCTGAGAAGTTGGTGGTCTAGGATGCTGCATCGCAGTGCTAGCTGTGCCACCAGAGACTCTGGGTTCGACTCCGGGTTCAACTCGCGTCGTTAGGGAGGGTTTGGCCGGTAGGTAGGGATATCCTTGTCTCCTGTGGCGGGCTGGGCGCAGTGCGTGCTAACCAAGGTGGCCAGGTGCATGGTGTTTCCTCTGACATTGGTGCAGCTGGCTTCTGGGTTGGAGGTGCGCTGTGTTAAGAAGCAGTGTGGCTTTCGACCTTTGTCTCTTCCGAGCCCGTACGGGAGTTGTAGAGATGAGACAAAATAACAATTGGGGTAAAAATGTTAAATAATAATAATTTTAAAAATCGTCTTTGCTCAGCTCCCAACATATTCCAAAACCAAACTTTGGAAAATTAGGAGAAAAAAAAATTCCCTTCAAATGTTCTAATAATGTGCAAGCTATTCCCCCTCCCTCTGCACCATCCCCCTACCTCTGTCTCCCACACCCATGCTGCTGTGGTCAGAGAGGTTGTAAATTCCTGGAGGAGAATCCTGCCTCAGGGCCAGACAGTATAGAGAGTGAGTTTTCATAGAGAGAACAAAGGAATTTCTTCCACCTCACAGAATGGGAGGTCCGAACAATATTTATGTCCTGGAGAATGTATAAAAGATCGGTGAAGAATCCAGCTACGAACTGGTCCGTTTGGTACAATTTTGTGAAACTCACGGGAGACAATACGGCCACATTACCATAACGCTGTTTATACAATAGCCTCAGTTATGAGGCTTACATCTAATTGTTGTATAAGATTAATTAGTAAAGATGATACTATTTGTGAAATGATGTGATGCTATGTAATGATGTTAATGTGAGAGAATTGTATTTCTGTTTAAAGTTTCACCTGTCTGTGCCTCCAGGGGCACAGACAGGAACTGGCATCATGAGACAGCCTTTTCTATGTTCCGAATAAAACCCCCACCTGGGTTTTCTATCACCAGACCAGCTTACCTCGATAACAAGAGGGCCAAGGTTTGAGACCAGACCAGTACCTTTATCACAGAGGGAAATATGGTTTAAGTAGATTGCTGAATCTTTTAACCATCCCACGTGGTTAAACTCTTAGACTATCGATACGGACAGAATAAGAACAAGTCTTTGATATTAAATACTAGTCTGCAGCTAGGAATTCGGTATCATTGAGCCGACAACCGCAGAAACATCGTCACTCTGAACTATCCATTCTAACCACGAGAGAGAGAGAGGGCGGACAAACTCTCCAACAGAAACAAATTTTCCAACAGAGATCCCGACGACACACTGAGCGTAAATATATATATTGATTGCAATTATTCCCGAATGAGTTAGCGTTCTTGTGCAAAGGATTGGCATTTCAATTGTTATAATGATCAACTTTATAGTGTCTCTTATCTTTCGCGCCCTTATCAGTCCCTCTGTCTAACAAACCCCCATGCCAGTTTAGCCCACTAGGGCACACTCCCCTATCATTTCTTTGTAACCACATCTACTTTGTTTGTGTTATGCATTTCTGTGAATTAGTTAGTAAATAAATTATTTTAAGACGATTGATGTATTGATGACTCATAGTGAAGACTGGGTTCGTGCAGATAACCAACAATTTACGACGTTTGGAATGAGATTAACGTGTGTCACGGGTGTCGTCGTCTGAAGAAGAGGAATCGGACCAAAGCGCAGCGTGGTAAGTGTTCATGCCTTTTTATTGTAACTGAACACTATAACAAAATAACAAAGAGAAATAAACGAAACAGTCCTGTCTGGTGCAGAAAACACTGAACAGAAAACAACTACCCACAAAACAATGGTGGGAAAAAGCTACCTAAGTATGGTTCCCAATCAGAGACAACGATAGACAGCTGTCCATGATTGAGAACCATACCCGGCCAAAAACAAAGAAATACAAAACATAGAAAAAGGAACATAGAATGTCCACCCAAATCACACCCTGACCAAACCAAAATAGAGACACAAGAAGCTCTAAGCTCAGGGTGTGACAACGTGAGGTAAAGAATAATTCATTAATCAGAAGACCAATTGATCAGATATTAAAATATCTGAAAGTTATATTAGGAATATTATAACTTTGTAATCTGAATATTTTCCTTGGTGCCCCGATTTCCTAGTTAATTACAGTTACATGATTAAGTAGTTTAATCACGTAATAATAATTACAGATAATTTTTTATAAAGATTAATCTTCAGTTTAATGATGCCAAAGACCAGACAAGCTGGTCTGTGTGATCAGGAGTCAAGACAAGATGCTGGAGCTGGTCTGTGTGATCAGGAGTCAAGACAAGATGCTGGAGCTGGTCTGTGTGATCAGGAGTCAAGACAAGATGCTGGAGCTGGTCTGTGTGATCAGGAGTCAAGACAAGATGCTGGAACTGGTCTGTGTGATCAGGAGTCAAGACAAGATGCTGGAGCTGGTCTGTGTGATCAGGAGTCAAGACAAGATGCTGGAGCTGGTCTGTGTGATCAGGAGTCAAGACAAGATGGTGGAGCTGGTCTGTGTGATCAGGAGTCAAGACAAGATGCTGGAGCTGGTCTGTGTGATCAGGAGTCAAGACAAGATGCTGGAGCTGGTCTGTGTGATCAGGAGTCAAGACAAGATGCTGGAGCTGGTCTGTGTGATCAGGAGTCAAGTCCATGTCTTCTCTCCAACAACTCACCATTTTATACTAGATGTAACACAAGTCCTTGTAGTTGCTCAACCAAGGGGCGTGGCTTTTGAGCGATCTTGTAATTCTGGTGAAATCGGTGATCACTATTGTTAAGTCCAATAAGAAGTGGAGTTACATAGACAATAGTAAAGTGTGATGTGATGTAACATGCTGTTATCAAAAGGAAACACACTTGTGATGAACCATTTTGCAATGCTGTTCCTTCCCCGGTACAACGATGATAATAATGTTGTGTTATTATTACTTAACAAATCATTGTTTAAATGGCAGCAATTCAATGACATTTGAACAATGAAAAACCATTCTCCTCATACCAGGGACGGGACAGCGTCTCAAAACCATTCTCCTCATACCAGGGACGGGACAGCGTCTCAAAACCATTCTCCTCATACCAGGGACGGGACAGCGTCTCAAAACCATTCTCCTCATACCAGGGACGGGACAGCGTCTCAAAACCATTCTCCTCATACCAGGGACGGGACAGCGTCGCAAAACCATTCTCCTCATACCAGGGACGGGTCAGCGTCTCAAAACCATTCTCCTCATACCAGGGACGGGACAGCGTCTCAAAACTATTCTCCTCATACCAGGGACGGGACAGTGTCTCAAAACCATTCTCCTCATACCAGGGACGGGACAGCGTCTCAAAACCATTCTCCTCATACCAGGGACGGGACAGCGTCTCAAAACCATTCTCCTCATACCAGGGACGGGACAGCGTCGCAAAACTATTCTCCTCATACCAGGGACGGGACAGCGTCTCAAAACTATTCTCCTCATACCAGGGACGGGACAGCGTCGCAAAACTGTTCAAGGTATTGTTTTGCATGTGCACTGTAACTGAATTTTAACCGACACTTTTCCCCATAGGACCACCGTAGTGGCAGTTTCCAGTTTTAATGTCACGTGCACAAATACAGTGAAATGCCTTTCTTGCAAACTCTAAACCCAACAATGCAGTCATCAATAACGATGTAATATTAAAAATAATAAGGTAGAACAAAAACACAGGAGATATAAAAATAAGAAATAAGACGTTTTCAGATTTTTTTCTCCAATCCAGAAGTCTTTTGAAACAACATCACGATACCTACAGGAAGGTATGACAGCAGATATATGAGAGGTGGTTATTGGGCAGCACCTTGTATTAGTTAGGAATAATGTGATTCAGATATTGGTGTCAGCAGTGGGATTAAGTCGTTGTTCCAAATGGCACCCTATTCCCTTTATAGTGCACTACTTTTGACCAGGCCTATAAGGAATAGGGTGCCAATTGGGAAACATCTGAAGTGTCACCACATCAGAGAAGACGGTAAGCTTCACTGTGCTCCCTCAGAGAGCAGAGCAGAGCGGTCTCTGTGTCGTGGAAGGGAGCATTCTGAAGGAACAGCAAGCCAGTCAACAGTAGCTGGGAAAAATGCCAACAAGAGCAGTGCTTGCTGCCATGGCAACAGGGCAGCGCCACAGTTCTCCCCACTCCATTAAGAAAGATGTGGTGGCTCTGCGGCTCTGCAGCTCTGCCCTCAATGGTGCTGTAGCATGACACCGCCGTGCTTATAGAGCCCATTGAGACTAAGCTGGGGAATTCAGCAGTTAAGGAAAATTGCAGGGTTGTCTCCCAAATAGCACGCTAGTCCCTATATAGTGCACTACTTTTGACCAGGACCCATAGTGCACTACTTTTGACCAGGGTCAGCTCAGATCCATTGGCAAGGTGTCACTGATCCCACCCCACCACCTGAGTTTCAAGAAGCAGAAACAAAAATACCTGTTGGTGTTGTACCACACACACCACTGGGGAATATAGAATAATGAATAGAACCTGGGGAATATAGAATAATGAATAGAACCCTGGGGAATAGTGATGAATGAATAGAACCCTGGGGAATATAGAATAGAACCCTGTGGAATATAGAATAGAACCCTGGGGAATATAGAATAATTAATAGAACCATGGGGAATAGAGATGAATGAATAGAACCCTGGGGAATATAGAATAATGAATAGAACCCTGGGGAATATAGAATATAACCCTGGGGAATATAGATTAATGAATAGAATCCTGGGGAATATAGAATAATGAATATAACCCTGGGGAATAGAGATGAATGAATAGAACCCTGGGGAATATAGAATATAACCCTGGGGAATATAGAATAATGAATAGAACCCTGGGTAATAGAGATTAATGAATAGAACCCTGGGGAATATAGAATATAACCCTGGGGAATATAGAATAATGAATAGAACCCTGGGGAATAGAGATGAATTAATAGAACCATGGGGAATAGAGATGAATGAATAGAACCCTGGGGAATATGGAATAATGAATAGAACCCTGGGGAATATAGAATATAACCCTGGGGAATATAGATTAATGAATAGAACCCTGGGGAATATAGAATAATGAATATAACCCTGGGGAATAGAGATGAATGAATAGAACCCTGGGGAATATATAATATAACCCTGGGGAATATAGAATAATGAATAGAACCCTGGGTAATAGAGATTAATGAATAGAACCCTGGGGAATATAGAATATAACCCTGGGGAATATAGAATAATGAATAGAACCCTGGGGAATAGAGATTAATGAATAGAACCCTGGGGAATAGAGAATAATGAATAGAACCCGGGGGAATATAGAATAATGAATAGAACCCTGGGGAATATAGAATAATGAATAGATTGTAGAATAAGGATTGGGGAATGTAGAATAATGAATAGAACCTTGGGTAATGTAGAATAATGAATAGAACCTTGGGGAATATAGAATAATGAATAGAACCCTGGGGAATATAGAATAATGAATAGATTGTAGAATAAGGATTGGGGAATGTAGAATAATGAATAGAACCTTGGGTAATGTAGAATAATGAATAGAACCTTGGGGAATGTAGAATAATGAATAGAACCTTGGGGAATGTAGAATAATGAATAGAACCTTGGGGAATGTAGAATAATGAATAGAACCTTGGGGAATGTAGAATAATGAATAGAACCCTGGGGAATAAGGAATAAGCTGAATATTCTGAGGTTGGAGCGTTTTGATTGAAACATTCTCCTTGACCCAATCAATTCAGCATAATAAAAGGGTGGTCTTAAGGTCATATTGCTGGGAAACTGGTTTTGGTGAATACACATTTGGTGATGCAATAGTAAGACCAAACCTCATAGATGTGTCAAGCTATGGTGTCAAGCTATGGCATGAGGAACAGCAGTTTTGTTCTCTAGAAATAGGGCATTATATTGTGAGACGTGAGCAGCAATTTCAACCTCAGGAAGGCCTGTATAATGTGAATTATGGAGTATTGAATGAATGAAATGTTATTTTCGTGTCACATCGACAGTTGGCAACCCTTCCCATATGGGATCAATTGACAGATAAACAAACATTACAACAATTCACTGTGATAATTCAGTGATAATTTCGTCTTCCGGTGTTCTCTGTAGTGTGCATCGCATAAAGAGTGAAACAATTAAAATATAAAAATCAATACATAATAATAAATAAGGTTATCCAAACAATAATTATATCCCTAGAGCAGTAAAAATATATACATACATATACAGTACAATCAGTTACAGTCAGCAAACCTTTTAACTTCCAGTGAACCAGACTCCCATCTGTGGTTGTGACTAGATAGAGTACAACTAAAGTTTTAAAAACATTTTTTTAAATTGAGTCGTGTCTGTAACAATTTTAGCTAACTCTTATCCTAAGCTTAAACCAATTCTCCAATGGAAACACTTGAGTAAATGAGAGATTCAGTGTATATTGAAAGCAGGTGCTCCCACACAGGTGGGGTTTCTGAGTTAATTAAGCAATTAACACCAGGGGTTGGAACCTGTTCAGGGAACAGAACAACATTTTTCAAGGAACAGAAATAGAACCTGGAACGAAAGTGATCCATACTGTTCCGGAACAGAACCGTTACTTTAAAAGCATGGGAACCGGTTAATGAAGTTCTTATACATTCCAGGCATTTTTTTCTAGTCCTACAACAAAAACTCAAAGCACCTATGCAAAACCCTCACTCTGTCAGGCCATTATTTTACTACCATGGCTATGCCCCCATTGGATGACAACGCCCACCTCCACATGGCACGAGTGGTCACTAAATAATATGGTGAGCATGAAAACGATGTAAACCATATGCCATGGCTGTCTCAGTCACCAGGTCTCAACCCAATTGAACACTTATGGGAGACTTTTTCTGAAATGTTTTATGAGATTGGAAAACCTTTTGGGAGGAATCTAAGACCATTCCTCCACACATTATCTTTCCAGATCCTTGATACCCTTTGTTTGTGCTTATGGACTGCCCTCTAAGTCAAACCACAGGGTTTCAATGGGGTTCAATTCCAGAGACAGGTGGCCATTGCAAAATATTAATTTTGTGGTCAATTAGGCTAACCATTTCTTTGTGGATTTTGATGAATGCTTGCTTGGGGTTATTATCTTGCTGGAAGATCTACTTGTGGCCAAGTGTCAGCCTCCTCGCAGAGGTAAAACATTTTGGGCTAAAATGTCCTGGTACTTGGTAAAGTTTGTGATGTCGTTGACCTTAAAGGGCCCCAGGACCAGTGGAAGCTAAATAGCGCCATAACATCACAGATCCACTACCATATTTTACTGGTATGAGGTATTTTTCTGCAGAAGCTTCTGTTTTTCAACATCAAACCCACTGCTTTCAATACATGTATAAAAATAATAATACAAAAATAAAAGTAAATTGGCAAAATGTTTGTTACAAAGGTTTTCATCACATAAACATTGAACTGTTGCCGGGCAGATCAGATTTGCTGCTTGGTTCCAATCAGTGATAAAGTGGAACACTGAAGTGGCAGTTAGCCTGGGCCGGGGACAGTCAGACGTGGACAAGCACCTCTCCAGACTAAGCCATTAGCAGTACCACAGAAAAACAACTCTCTACTTTGTCTGTCTGCCCTTGCTTATTACCCTATGCACTGGGCCATTTATTATAATGAAAACAGGGAGGTAAGTAGATGAAGTAGAGCTGACATTCATTTAATCTCTCTCGTGGACAGAAAACTGGTTGTCTTCATATCTTAACCAAACCTAGAACACCTCCAAAATGGTGACCTATTCCTATTGGGCTATGGTCAAAGGTAGTGTGCTATGTAGGAAATATGGTTCCTGACGACTCACCCTCAATTTAACTCCTCTGCTCTATCGTTCACTAAATACAGTCTGAAACTGCCACCCTAGAAGTCGTTTGTGGGACTTCAAAAGGAGGGGCGTTCATCAGCGATTGGATCGTCTCTAACCAGTCAGAGTATCAATGTTGATATCATGTAGGGCCGCCTTTTGCCCAACCCATTACTTTTCTGGGGACCAATCAGAACGGTCAGAATGTGTTCGCATTCCAGAAAATCATCAGAGAGGGAGGCAAATCCAGACTCATCGTCCAGAAGAAACAATGTGATGAGGATGGGTAGCCAGACAAGGGAACATGGTGCCATTTTTTTGGGGGGGGGGCCTCAACGGCTTTCTCATCTGTCCTTCTCTTGGAATACACTGTAGATTTCTACAACTGAATAAAGAGGCAGATCTCCCTCTCCCTACTGCGTGTCTGACAGACAATTTATGGAGGGAAAAATAACAGACACCGGCCAAACACACACATTTTCCAATACATTTATTGATCACTAACCGAAACAGGTCTACACTAGATAAACTTCCCCCGGTCTCCCCTTACTAATGGAACGTGTAACTTTCAAACAGTTTCCCTCACTCTTCCCTACCCACGAATCAAGTTAATTCAGACAAGCATGACAGAGTTCAAGGATATTTTTCAATGAAAGTAAGTATAAGACCCAGATGTAGACAGGAGACAGAGGGCAGAGAGACAGAGGGCTGAGAGACAGAGGGCAGAGAGACAGAGGGCAGAGAGACAGAGGGCTGAGAGACAGAGGGCTGGGAGACAGAGGGCAGAGAGACGGAGGGCTGGGAGACAGAGGGCAGAGAGACAGAGGGCAGAGAGACAGAGGGCTGGGAGACAGAGGGCAGAGAGACAGAGGGCTGGGAGACAGAGGGCAGAGAGACAGAGGGCAGAGAGACAGAGGGCAGAGAGACAGAGGGCTGGGAGACAGAGGGCAGAGAGACAGAGGGCAGAGAGACAGAGGGCTGGGAGACAGAGGGCTGGGAGACAGAGGGCAGAGAGACAGAGGGCTGGGAGACAGAGGGCAGAGAGACAGAGGGCTGGGAGACAGAGGGCTGGGAGACAGAGGGCAGAGAGACAGAGGGCTGGGAGACAGAGGGCAGAGAGACAGAGGGCAGAGAGACAGAGGGCTGGGAGACAGAGGGCTGGGAGACAGAGGGCAGAGAGACAGAGGGCTGGGAGACAGAGGGCAGAGAGACAGAGGGCTGGGAGACAGAGGGCAGAGAGACAGAGGGCAGAGAGACAGAGGGCAGAGAGACAGAGGGCTGGGAGACAGAGGGCAGAGAGACAGAGGGCTGGGAGACAGAGGGCAGAGAGACAGAGGGCTGAGAGACAGAGGGCAGAGAGACAGAGGGCTGGGAGACAGAGGGCAGAGAGACAGAGGGCAGAGAGACAGAGGGCAGAGAGACAGAGGGCAGAGAGACAGAGGGCAGAGAGACAGAGGGCAGAGAGACAGAGGGCAGAGAGACAGAGGGCAGAGAGACAGAGGGCAGAGAGACAGAGGGCAGAGAGACAGAGGGCAGAGAGACAGAGGGCAGAGAGACAGAGGGCAGAGAGACAGAGGGCAGAGAGACAGAGGGCAGAGAGACAGAGGGCAGAGAGACAGAGGGCAGAGAGACAGAGGGCTGGGAGACAGAGGGCAGAGAGACAGAGGGCAGAGAGACAGAGGGCAGAGAGACAGAGGGCTGAGAGACAGAGGGCAGAGAGACAGAGGGCAGAGAGACAGAGGGCAGAGAGACAGAGGGCTGAGAGACAGAGGGCTGGGAGACAGAGGGCAGAGAGACAGAGGGCTGGGAGACAGAGGGCAGAGAGACAGAGGGCTGGGAGACAGAGGGCAGAGAGACAGAGGGCAGAGAGACAGAGGGCTGGGAGACAGAGGGCAGAGAGACAGAGGGCAGAGAGACAGAGGGCTGGGAGACAGAGGGCAGAGAGACAGAGGGCAGAGAGACAGAGGGCAGAGAGACAGAGGGCTGGGAGACAGAGGGCAGAGAGACAGAGGGCAGAGAGACAGAGGGCAGAGAGACAGAGGGCAGAGAGACAGAGGGCTGGGAGACAGAGGGCTGGGAGACAGAGGGCAGAGAGACAGAGGGCTGGGAGACAGAGGGCAGAGAGACAGAGGGCAGAGAGACAGAGGGCTGGGAGACAGAGGGCAGAGAGACAGAGGGCAGAGAGACAGAGGGCTGGGAGACAGAGGGCAGAGAGACAGAGGGCAGAGAGACAGAGGGCAGAGAGACAGAGGGCTGGGAGACAGAGGGCAGAGAGACAGAGGGCAGAGAGACAGAGGGCAGAGAGACAGAGGGCAGAGAGACAGAGGGCTGGGAGACAGAGGGCAGAGAGACAGAGGGCAGAGAGACAGAGGGCTGGGAGACAGAGGGCAGAGAGACAGAGGGCAGAGAGACAGAGGGCAGAGAGACAGAGGGCTGGGAGACAGAGGGCAGAGAGACAGAGGGCAGAGAGACAGAGGGCTGGGAGACAGAGGGCAGAGAGACAGAGGGCAGAGAGACAGAGGGCAGAGAGACAGAGGGCAGAGAGACAGAGGGCTGGGAGACAGAGGGCTGGGAGACAGAGGGCAGAGAGACAGAGGGCAGAGAGACAGAGGGCTGGGAGACAGAGGGCAGAGAGACAGAGGGCAGAGAGACAGAGGGCAGAGAGACAGAGGGCAGAGAGACAGAGGGCTGGGAGACAGAGGGCAGAGAGACAGAGGGCAGAGAGACAGAGGGCTGAGAGACAGAGGGCTGGGAGACAGAGGGCTGGGAGACAGAGGGCAGAGAGACAGAGGGCAGAGAGACAGAGGGCTGAGAGACAGAGGGCTGGGAGACAGAGGGCAGAGAGACAGAGGGCTGGGAGACAGAGGGCAGAGAGACAGAGGGCTGGGAGACAGAGGGCAGAGAGACAGAGGGCTGGGAGACAGAGGGCAGAGAGACAGAGGGCAGAGAGACAGAGGGCAGAGAGACAGAGGGCTGGGAGACAGAGGGCTGGGAGACAGAGGGCAGAGAGACAGAGGGCAGAGAGACAGAGGGCTGGGAGACAGAGGGCAGAGAGACAGAGGGCAGAGAGACAGAGGGCAGAGAGACAGAGGGCAGCGAGACAGAGGGCAGAGAGACAGAGGGCAGAGAGACAGAGGGCAGAGAGACAGAGGGCTGGGAGACAGAGGGCAGAGAGACAGAGGGCAGAGAGACAGAGGGCAGAGAGACAGAGGGCAGAGAGACAGAGGGCAGAGAGACAGAGGGCTGGGAGACAGAGGGCTGGGAGACAGAGGGCAGAGAGACAGAGGGCAGAGAGACAGAGGGCTGGGAGACAGAGGGCAGAGAGACAGAGGGCAGAGAGACAGAGGGCAGAGAGACAGAGGGCAGAGAGACAGAGGGCAGAGAGACAGAGGGCAGAGAGACAGAGGGCTGGGAGACAGAGGGCAGAGAGACAGAGGGCAGAGAGACAGAGGGCTGGGAGACAGAGGGCAGAGAGACAGAGGGCAGAGAGACAGAGGGCAGAGAGACAGAGGGCAGAGAGACAGAGGGCAGAGAGACAGAGGGCTGGGAGACAGAGGGCAGAGAGACAGAGGGCAGAGAGACGGAGGGCAGAGAGACAGAGGGCAGAGAGACAGAGGGCTGGGAGACAGAGGGCAGAGAGACAGAGGGCAGAGAGACAGAGGGCTGAGAGACAGAGGGCTGGGAGACAGAGGGCTGGGAGACAGAGGGCAGAGAGACAGAGGGCAGAGAGACAGAGGGCTGAGAGACAGAGGGCTGGGAGACAGAGGGCAGAGAGACATAGGGCTGGGAGACAGAGGGCAGAGAGACAGAGGGCTGGGAGACAGAGGGCAGAGAGACAGAGGGCTGGGAGACAGAGGGCAGAGAGACAGAGGGCAGAGAGACAGAGGGCAGAGAGACAGAGGGCTGGGAGACAGAGGGCTGGGAGACAGAGGGCAGAGAGACAGAGGGCAGAGAGACAGAGGGCAGAGAGACAGAGGGCTGGGAGACAGAGGGCAGAGAGACAGAGGGCAGAGAGACAGAGGGCAGAGAGACAGAGGGCTGGGAGACAGAGGGCAGAGAGACAGAGGGCTGGGAGACAGAGGGCAGAGAGACAGAGGGCTGAGAGACAGAGGGCTGGGAGACAGAGGGCAGAGAGACAGAGGGCTGGGAGACAGAGGGCAGAGAGACAGAGGGCAGAGAGACAGAGGGCAGAGAGACAGAGGGCTGGGAGACAGAGGGCAGAGAGACAGAGGGCAGAGAGACAGAGGGCAGAGAGACAGAGGGCAGAGAGACAGAGGGCAGAGAGACAGAGGGCAGAGAGACAGAGGGCAGAGAGACAGAGGGCAGAGAGACAGAGGGCTGGGAGACAGAGGGCAGAGAGACAGAGGGCAGAGAGACAGAGGGCTGGGAGACAGAGGGCAGAGAGACAGAGGGCAGAGAGACAGAGGGCAGAGAGACAGAGGGCAGAGAGACAGAGGGCTGGGAGACAGAGGGCAGAGAGACAGAGGGCAGAGAGACAGAGGGCTGGGAGACAGAGGGCAGAGAGACAGAGGGCAGAGAGACAGAGGGCAGAGAGACAGAGGGCAGAGAGACAGAGGGCAGAGAGACAGAGGGCAGAGAGACAGAGGGCAGAGAGACAGAGGGCTGGGAGACAGAGGGCAGAGAGACAGAGGGCAGAGAGACAGAGGGCTGGGAGACAGAGGGCAGAGAGACAGAGGGCAGAGAGACAGAGGGCAGAGAGACAGAGGGCTGGGAGACAGAGGGCAGAGAGACGGAGGGCTGGGAGACAGAGGGCTGAGAGACAGAGGGCTGGGAGACAGAGGGCTGGGAGACAGAGGGCAGAGAGACAGAGGGCAGAGAGACAGAGGGCAGAGAGACAGAGGGCAGAGAGACAGAGGGCTGGGAGACAGAGGGCTGGGAGACAGAGGGCAGAGAGACAGAGGGCTGGGAGACAGAGGGCTGGGAGACAGAGGGCAGAGAGACAGAGGGCTGGGAGACAGAGGGCTGGGAGACAGAGGGCAGAGAGACAGAGAGCTGAGAGACAGAGGGCTGGGAGACAGAGGGCTGGGAGACAGAGGGCTGGGAGACAGAGGGCTGGGAGACAGAGGGCTGGGAGACAGAGGGCTGGGAGACAGAGGGCTGAGAGACAGAGGGCTGGGAGACAGAGGGCTGGGAGACAGAGGGCTGGGAGACAGAGGGCTGGGAGACAGAGGGCTGAGAGACAGAGGGCTGGGAGACAGAGGGCTGGGAGACAGAGGGCTGAGAGACAGAGGGCTGGGAGACAGAGGGCTGGGAGACAGAGGGCTGGGAGACAGAGGGCTGGGAGACAGAGGGCTGGGAGACAGAGGGCAGAGAGACAGAGGGCTGAGAGACAGAGGGCTGGGAGACAGAGGGCTGGGAGACAGAGGGCAGAGAGACAGAGGGCTGGGAGACAGAGGGCTGGGAGACAGAGGGCTGGGAGACAGAGGGCTGGGAGACAGAGGGCAGAGAGACAGAGGGCAGAGAGACAGAGGGCAGAGAGACAGAGGGCAGAGAGACAGAGGGCTGGGAGACAGAGGGCAGAGAGACAGAGGGCAGAGAGACAGAGGGCAGAGAGACAGAGGGCAGAGAGACAGAGGGCTGGGAGACAGAGGGCAGAGAGACAGAGGGCAGAGAGACAGAGGGCAGAGAGACGGAGGGCAGAGAGACAGAGGGCAGAGAGACAGAGGGCTGGGAGACAGAGGGCAGAGAGACAGAGGGCAGAGAGACAGAGGGCTGAGAGACAGAGGGCTGGGAGACAGAGGGCTGGGAGACAGAGGGCAGAGAGACAGAGGGCAGAGAGACAGAGGGCTGAGAGACAGAGGGCTGGGAGACAGAGGGCAGAGAGACAGAGGGCTGGGAGACAGAGGGCAGAGAGACAGAGGGCTGGGAGACAGAGGGCAGAGAGACAGAGGGCTGGGAGACAGAGGGCAGAGAGACAGAGGGCAGAGAGACAGAGGGCAGAGAGACAGAGGGCTGGGAGACAGAGGGCAGAGAGACAGAGGGCAGAGAGACAGAGGGCAGAGAGACAGAGGGCAGAGAGACAGAGGGCAGAGAGACAGAGGGCAGAGAGACAGAGGGCAGAGAGACAGAGGGCAGAGAGACAGAGGGCTGGGAGACAGAGGGCAGAGAGACAGAGGGCAGAGAGACAGAGGGCAGAGAGACAGAGGGCAGAGAGACAGAGGGCTGGGAGACAGAGGGCAGAGAGACAGAGGGCAGAGAGACAGAGGGCTGGGAGACAGAGGGCAGAGAGACAGAGGGCAGAGAGACAGAGGGCAGAGAGACAGAGGGCAGAGAGACAGAGGGCAGAGAGACAGAGGGCAGAGAGACAGAGGGCAGAGAGACAGAGGGCAGAGAGACAGAGGGCTGGGAGACAGAGGGCAGAGAGACAGAGGGCAGAGAGACAGAGGGCTGGGAGACAGAGGGCAGAGAGACAGAGGGCAGAGAGACAGAGGGCAGAGAGACAGAGGGCTGGGAGACAGAGGGCAGAGAGACGGAGGGCTGGGAGACAGAGGGCTGAGAGACAGAGGGCTGGGAGACAGAGGGCTGGGAGACAGAGGGCAGAGAGACAGAGGGCAGAGAGACAGAGGGCAGAGAGACAGAGGGCAGAGAGACAGAGGGCTGGGAGACAGAGGGCTGGGAGACAGAGGGCAGAGAGACAGAGGGCTGGGAGACAGAGGGCTGGGAGACAGAGGGCAGAGAGACAGAGGGCTGGGAGACAGAGGGCTGAGAGACAGAGGGCTGGGAGACAGAGGGCTGGGAGACAGAGGGCTGGGAGACAGAGGGCTGGGAGACAGAGGGCTGAGAGACAGAGGGCTGGGAGACAGAGGGCTGGGAGACAGAGGGCTGGGAGACAGAGGGCAGAGAGACAGAGGGCAGAGAGACAGAGGGCTGGGAGACAGAGGGCAGAGAGACAGAGGGCTGGGAGACAGAGGGCAGAGAGACAGAGGGCTGAGAGACAGAGGGCTGGGAGACAGAGGGCAGAGAGACAGAGGGCTGGGAGACAGAGGGCAGAGAGACAGAGGGCAGAGAGACAGAGGGCAGAGAGACAGAGGGCTGGGAGACAGAGGGCAGAGAGACAGAGGGCAGAGAGACAGAGGGCAGAGAGACAGAGGGCAGAGAGACAGAGGGCAGAGAGACAGAGGGCAGAGAGACAGAGGGCAGAGAGACAGAGGGCTGGGAGACAGAGGGCAGAGAGACAGAGGGCAGAGAGACAGAGGGCAGAGAGACAGAGGGCAGAGAGACAGAGGGCTGGGAGACAGAGGGCAGAGAGACAGAGGGCAGAGAGACAGAGGGCTGGGAGACAGAGGGCAGAGAGACAGAGGGCAGAGAGACAGAGGGCAGAGAGACAGAGGGCAGAGAGACAGAGGGCAGAGAGACAGAGGGCAGAGAGACAGAGGGCAGAGAGACAGAGGGCTGGGAGACAGAGGGCAGAGAGACAGAGGGCAGAGAGACAGAGGGCTGGGAGACAGAGGGCAGAGAGACAGAGGGCAGAGAGACAGAGGGCAGAGAGACAGAGGGCTGGGAGACAGAGGGCAGAGAGACAGAGGGCTGAGAGACAGAGGGCTGAGAGACAGAGGGCTGGGAGACAGAGGGCTGGGAGACAGAGGGCAGAGAGACAGAGGGCAGAGAGACAGAGGGCAGAGAGACAGAGGGCAGAGAGACAGAGGGCTGGGAGACAGAGGGCTGGGAGACAGAGGGCAGAGAGACAGAGGGCTGGGAGACAGAGGGCTGGGAGACAGAGGGCAGAGAGACAGAGGGCTGGGAGACAGAGGGCTGAGAGACAGAGGGCTGGGAGACAGAGGGCTGGGAGACAGAGGGCTGGGAGACAGAGGGCTGGGAGACAGAGGGCTGAGAGACAGAGGGCTGGGAGACAGAGGGCTGGGAGACAGAGGGCTGGGAGACAGAGGGCAGAGAGACAGAGGGCTGAGAGACAGAGGGCTGGGAGACAGAGGGCTGGGAGACAGAGGGCAGAGAGACAGAGGGCTGGGAGACAGAGGGCTGGGAGACAGAGGGCTGGGAGACAGAGGGCTGGGAGACAGAGGGCAGAGAGACAGAGGGCAGAGAGACAGAGGGCAGAGAGACAGAGGGCAGAGAGACAGAGGGCTGGGAGACAGAGGGCAGAGAGACAGAGGGCAGAGAGACAGAGGGCAGAGAGACAGAGGGCAGAGAGACAGAGGGCTGGGAGACAGAGGGCAGAGAGACAGAGGGCAGAGAGACAGAGGGCAGAGAGACGGAGGGCAGAGAGACAGAGGGCAGAGAGACAGAGGGCTGGGAGACAGAGGGCAGAGAGACAGAGGGCAGAGAGACAGAGGGCTGAGAGACAGAGGGCTGGGAGACAGAGGGCTGGGAGACAGAGGGCAGAGAGACAGAGGGCAGAGAGACAGAGGGCTGAGAGACAGAGGGCTGGGAGACAGAGGGCAGAGAGACAGAGGGCTGGGAGACAGAGGGCAGAGAGACAGAGGGCTGGGAGACAGAGGGCAGAGAGACAGAGGGCTGGGAGACAGAGGGCAGAGAGACAGAGGGCAGAGAGACAGAGGGCAGAGAGACAGAGGGCTGGGAGACAGAGGGCTGGGAGACAGAGGGCAGAGAGACAGAGGGCAGAGAGACAGAGGGCAGAGAGACAGAGGGCTGGGAGACAGAGGGCTGGGAGACAGAGGGCAGAGAGACAGAGGGCAGAGAGACAGAGGGCTGGGAGACAGAGGGCAGAGAGACAGAGGGCTGGGAGACAGAGGGCAGAGAGACAGAGGGCAGAGAGACAGAGGGCTGGGAGACAGAGGGCAGAGAGACAGAGGGCTGGGAGACAGAGGGCAGAGAGACAGAGGGCAGAGAGACAGAGGGCAGAGAGACAGAGGGCTGGGAGACAGAGGGCAGAGAGACAGAGGGCAGAGAGACAGAGGGCAGAGAGACAGAGGGCAGAGAGACAGAGGGCAGAGAGACAGAGGGCAGAGAGACAGAGGGCTGGGAGACAGAGGGCAGAGAGACAGAGGGCAGAGAGACAGAGGGCTGGGAGACAGAGGGCAGAGAGACAGAGGGCAGAGAGACAGAGGGCAGAGAGACAGAGGGCAGAGAGACAGAGGGCTGGGAGACAGAGGGCAGAGAGACAGAGGGCAGAGAGACAGAGGGCTGGGAGACAGAGGGCAGAGAGACAGAGGGCAGAGAGACAGAGGGCAGAGAGACAGAGGGCAGAGAGACAGAGGGCAGAGAGACAGAGGGCAGAGAGACAGAGGGCAGAGAGACAGAGGGCAGAGAGACAGAGGGCAGAGAGACAGAGGGCTGGGAGACAGAGGGCAGAGAGACAGAGGGCAGAGAGACAGAGGGCTGGGAGACAGAGGGCAGAGAGACAGAGGGCAGAGAGACAGAGGGCAGAGAGACAGAGGGCAGAGAGACAGAGGGCTGGGAGACAGAGGGCAGAGAGACGGAGGGCTGGGAGACAGAGGGCTGAGAGACAGAGGGCTGGGAGACAGAGGGCTGGGAGACAGAGGGCAGAGAGACAGAGGGCAGAGAGACAGAGGGCAGAGAGACAGAGGGCAGAGAGACAGAGGGCTGGGAGACAGAGGGCTGGGAGACAGAGGGCAGAGAGACAGAGGGCTGGGAGACAGAGGGCTGGGAGACAGAGGGCAGAGAGACAGAGGGCTGGGAGACAGAGGGCTGGGAGACAGAGGGCAGAGAGACAGAGGGCTGAGAGACAGAGGGCTGGGAGACAGAGGGCTGGGAGACAGAGGGCTGGGAGACAGAGGGCTGGGAGACAGAGGGCAGAGAGACAGAGGGCTGGGAGACAGAGGGCTGGGAGACAGAGGGCTGAGAGACAGAGGGCTGGGAGACAGAGGGCTGGGAGACAGAGGGCTGGGAGACAGAGGGCTGGGAGACAGAGGGCTGAGAGACAGAGGGCTGGGAGACAGAGGGCTGGGAGACAGAGGGCTGAGAGACAGAGGGCTGGGAGACAGAGGGCTGGGAGACAGAGGGCTGGGAGACAGAGGGCTGGGAGACAGAGGGCTGAGAGACAGAGGGCTGGGAGACAGAGGGCTGGGAGACAGAGGGCTGGGAGACAGAGGGCAGAGAGACAGAGGGCTGAGAGACAGAGGGCTGGGAGACAGAGGGCTGGGAGACAGAGGGCAGAGAGACAGAGGGCTGGGAGACAGAGGGCTGGGAGACAGAGGGCTGGGAGACAGAGGGCTGGGAGACAGAGGGCAGAGAGACAGAGGGCTGGGAGACAGAGGGCTGGGAGACAGAGGGCAGAGAGACAGAGGGCTGGGAGACAGAGGGCTGGGAGACAGAGGGCTGGGAGACAGAGGGCTGGGAGACAGAGGGCTGGGAGACAGAGGGCTGGGAGACAGAGGGCAGAGAGACAGAGGGCTGGGAGACAGAGGGCTGGGAGACAGAGGGCTGGGAGACAGAGGGCTGGGAGACAGAGGGCTGGGAGACAGAGGGCTGGGAGACAGAGGGCTGGGAGACAGAGGGCAGAGAGACAGAGGGCTGGGAGACAGAGGGCTGGGAGACAGAGGGCTGGGAGACAGAGGGCAGAGAGACAGAGGGCTGGGAGACAGAAGGCTGGGAGACAGAGGGCTGGGAGACAGAGGGCTGGGAGACAGAGGGCTGGGAGACAGAGGGCAGAGAGACAGAGGGCTGGGAGACAGAGGGCTGGGAGACAGAGGGCTGGGAGACAGAGGGCTGGGAGACAGAGGGCAGAGAGACAGAGGGCTGGGAGACAGAGGGCAGAGAGACAGAGGGCTGGGAGACAGAGGGCTGGGAGACAGAGGGCTGGGAGACAGAGGGCTGGGAGACAGAGGGCAGAGAGACAGAGGGCTGAGAGACAGAGGGCAGAGAGACAGAGGGCAGAGAGACAGAGGGCTGGGAGACAGAGGGCTGGGAGACAGAGGGCTGGGAGACAGAGGGCAGAGAGACAGAGGGCTGGGAGACAGAGGGCTGGGAGACAGAGGGCTGGGAGACAGAGGGCAGAGAGACAGAGGGCTGGGAGACAGAGGGCAGAGAGACAGAGGGCAGAGAGACAGAGGGCTGGGAGACAGAGGGCTGGGAGACAGAGGGCTGGGAGACAGAGGGCTGGGAGACAGAGGGCTGGGAGACAGAGGGCAGAGAGACAGAGGGCTGGGAGACAGAGGGCTGGGAGACAGAGGGCTGGGAGACAGAGGGCTGGGAGACAGAGGGCTGGGAGACAGAGGGCAGAGAGACAGAGGGCTGGGAGACAGAGGGCTGGGAGACAGAGGGCAGAGAGACAGAGGGCTGGGAGACAGAGGGCAGAGAGACAGAGGGCTGGGAGACAGAGGGCTGGGAGACAGAGGGCTGGGAGACAGAGGGCTGGGAGACAGAGGGCAGAGAGACAGAGGGCTGGGAGACAGAGGGCTGGGAGACAGAGGGCAGAGAGACAGAGGGCTGGGAGACAGAGGGCTGGGAGACAGAGGGCAGAGAGACAGAGGGCTGGGAGACAGAGGGCTGGGAGACAGAGGGCTGGGAGACAGAGGGCTGGGAGACAGAGGGCAGAGAGACAGAGGGCTGGGAGACAGAGGGCAGAGAGACAGAGGGCTGGGAGACAGAGGGCTGAGAGACAGAGGGCTGGGAGACAGAGGGCTGGGAGACAGAGGGCTGAGAGACAGAGGGCAGAGAGACAGAGGGCTGGGAGACAGAGGGCTGGGAGACAGAGGGCTGGGAGACAGAGGGCTGGGAGACAGAGGGCTGGGAGACAGAGGGCTGAGAGACAGAGGGCTGAGAGACAGAGGGCTGGGAGACAGAGGGCTGGGAGACAGAGGGCTGGGAGACAGAGGGCTGGGAGACAGAGGGCTGAGAGACAGAGGGCTGGGAGACAGAGGGCTGGGAGACAGAGGGCTGGGAGACAGAGGGCTGGGAGACAGAGGGCTGGGAGACAGAGGGCTGGGAGACAGAGGGCTGGGAGACAGAGGGCAGAGAGACAGAGGGCTGGGAGACAGAGGGCTGGGAGACAGAGGGCAGAGAGACAGAGGGCAGAGAGACAGAGGGCTGGGAGACAGAGGGCTGGGAGACAGAGGGCTGGGAGACAGAGGGCTGGGAGACAGAGGGCAGAGAGACAGAGGGCTGAGAGACAGAGGGCTGGGAGACAGAGGGCTGGGAGACAGAGGGCTGGGAGACAGAGGGCTGGGAGACAGAGGGCTGAGAGACAGAGGGCTGAGAGACAGAGGGCTGGGAGACAGAGGGCTGGGAGACAGAGGGCAGAGAGACAGAGGGCTGAGAGACAGAGGGCTGAGAGACAGAGGGCTGGGAGACAGAGGGCTGGGAGACAGAGGGCTGGGAGACAGAGGGCAGAGAGACAGAGGGCTGAGAGACAGAGGGCTGGGAGACAGAGGGCAGAGAGACAGAGGGCTGAGAGACAGAGGGCTGGGAGACAGAGGGCTGGGAGACAGAGGGCTGGGAGACAGAGGGCAGAGAGACAGAGGGCTGAGAGACAGAGGGCTGGGAGACAGAGGGCTGGGAGACAGAGGGCTGGGAGACAGAGGGCTGGGAGACAGAGGGCTGGGAGACAGAGGGCTGGGAGACAGAGGGCAGAGAGACAGAGGGCTGGGAGACAGAGGGCAGAGAGACAGAGGGCTGGGAGACAGAGGGCTGGGAGACAGAGGGCTGGGAGACAGAGGGCTGGGAGACAGAGGGCTGGGAGACAGAGGGCAGAGAGACAGAGGGCTGGGAGACAGAGGGCTGGGAGACAGAGGGCAGAGAGACAGAGGGCAGAGAGACAGAGGGCTGGGAGACAGAGGGCTGGGAGACAGAGGGCTGGGAGACAGAGGGCTGGGAGACAGAGGGCAGAGAGACAGAGGGCTGAGAGACAGAGGGCTGGGAGACAGAGGGCTGGGAGACAGAGGGCTGGGAGACAGAGGGCTGTGAGACAGAGGGCTGAGAGACAGAGGGCTGAGAGACAGAGGGCTGGGAGACAGAGGGCTGGGAGACAGAGGGCAGAGAGACAGAGGGCTGAGAGACAGAGGGCTGAGAGACAGAGGGCTGGGAGACAGAGGGCTGGGAGACAGAGGGCTGGGAGACAGAGGGCAGAGAGACAGAGGGCTGAGAGACAGAGGGCTGGGAGACAGAGGGCTGGGAGACAGAGGGCTGGGAGACAGAGGGCTGGGAGACAGAGGGCAGAGAGACGGAGGGCAGAGAGACAGAGGGCTGGGAGACAGAGGGCTGGGAGACAGAGGGCTGGGAGACAGAGGGCAGAGAGACGGAGGGCTGAGAGACAGAGGGCTGGGAGACAGAGGGCTGGGAGACAGAGGGCTGGGAGACAGAGGGCTGGGAGACAGAGGGCAGAGAGACAGAGGGCTGAGAGACAGAGGGCTGGGAGACAGAGGGCTGGGAGACAGAGGGCTGGGAGACAGAGGGCAGAGAGACAGAGGGCAGAGAGACAGAGGGCTGGGAGACAGAGGGCTGGGAGACAGAGGGCTGGGAGACAGAGGGCTGGGAGACAGAGGGCTGGGAGACAGAGGGCTGGGAGACAGAGGGCTGGGAGACAGAGGGCTGGGAGACAGAGGGCTGGGAGACAGAGGGCTGGGAGACAGAGGGCAGAGAGACAGAGGGCTGGGAGACAGAGGGCTGGGAGACAGAGGGCTGGGAGACAGAGGGCTGGGAGACAGAGGGCTGGGAGACAGAGGGCAGAGAGACAGAGGGCTGGGAGACAGAGGGCTGGGAGACAGAGGGCTGGGAGACAGAGGGCTGGGAGACAGAGGGCTGGGAGACAGAGGGCTGGGAGACAGAGGGCTGGGAGACAGAGGGCTGGGAGACAGAGGGCTGGGAGACAGAGGGCAGAGAGACAGAGGGCAGAGAGACAGAGGGCTGGGAGACAGAGGTTCAATCCTAGACACATGAAACGTGGGATGTATACGGAGGGTGCTGGGGGCAACAGAAGACGAACAGCAGAGGGGCTAAGGATTTTAGAGATGAGGAAAGGGCCGATAAAACCTGGGGAAAGGTTACGGGACCCTCACCTTGTCAGAATCCATCTGAATATTTCCTGCAGGGAGGAGACAGTGGAGCGATGGAATTCACATTTCTCTGCTTTCACAAAAAGCTGGTTCTCCAGGAGACGCTGGAGGACCTAGAGGACGTGCACTTGAGCTGAACAGGGGGGGTGGGGGGGTCGTCGTGGTCGATTAACACGAACAGGAACAGGTTCAACATGTCATGGAGCATGTCGTTGACCAGGGCCTGGAATACTGTTGGAGTGTTGGTCAGTCCAAATTGCAAACTTTACCAACTTTACCTAAAGTTTTGTCACAAAAACTGCTGCGTTGAATAGCAAATGTGCCTCCTCTGGTCTTTGCACGTGCTCTCTAGCCAACAGCTGGCAGATACAGTGCGGGTAGGCTAGTCTACATGACGAGGTTATTGTGGATAAGAGCAAGAATATTTTTATTTGTCAAATGGAATTTGTCTTGGAAAGAAAAGTCCTCATTAACCACATTTCCATCTACAGGTGTTATGCCAGTAAAGTCATAGCGTATCCATCCACAGGTGTTATGCCAGTAACATCTACAGGTGTTATGCCAGTAAAGTCATAGCGTATTAAAAAAGTGATGGAAAGAGGAAGTTTTGATACAATTTTACAAATGCCGACAGAAAATGTGTTTTTCGACATGGTGGGGTATTATTTTGTTGGTCAAATTAATTATGCAGGAAATGGCTTGATTGATTGATCCGCCTTTTTGCACAAATAATGATATGATAACCATCATATCAAAGTAAACTTGGAGTCACACAATGATATGGTGTGTGATCCCCCCACTACGACCCAGGAAACCATGTTTATTAGGCTAAAATAAAACAAATTATGAAGGGAGAGCCGGGACAAAAGTAATATGGGGCAAAAGTAACACGCCCATTTTCTCAGATAAGACAGAAGCATGTACCTAACGCGGAGGACGAGCTCCCTGCAAAAAAAACAGCCCAGTCCGACCATGTTTTGCTAAGTTATCAATAAAAAGTGGCTTTGAACTGTAGAGTTGTGTTTAGTTGTTCAAGGTTCCTAAAATACATATATTTTTTAACCCATCTAGTGACTAAATGACAGCATAGGTTTCAAGTATCACGCTAGCTATTTATGGGTGCTGTGGTGCGTTGTTGAACTCTGAAAAATACAAGGTCAAAGCATGACGTCCATGATCTTCAGGTCAGAAAGTCGGAGCTCTAGATAGAGGCCCGATTTCCCCGAATTGAAATTCTGTGTTGGATGACCGTTCAAAACAGTTCGTTTTTTTTGTTGAGTTCCCAGTGAGTCGGTAGTTAGAGATTTCTGAGTTCCCAGTTCTTTTGAACGCAACATTAGCCTGGGAGAAGTTACAGGAGAGATGGGTGGGACGAAAGAAACACAATGTTAACTGATGACCTGGAATAAATGTTTTAACACAGGCCATTGTCTTCTCTAGTTGACACTGCTTTTATAATGCCAAATATCAACAAGTGACTGAATGTTAGAAAATTCTATATGATATCATTAGAATTATGCCTTAATCAATTCACTTGATGAATCAGCTACTCACATAAGCTTTTATCGACAGGTTAGGGGTTATTAAAAATATATTTTTTTATGATTCTGGGGGTTAATTACCTTGTGTCAAGCCATGAAAATGTGATAAGCCTGATGAGTTTGCTGTTTGTGAAAATAATAAAAAAGTTTATTCTACCAAGACACGAGGAGTGTGCATGACAAGGACAGTTGGAGCGCACCTGATTGGCTTAGCATGAATAGTCATGGAAAATGGAGAGGAAGATAACCTACTACATTCCCATTAAAGTGAGAGGAGAAAATGATGGTTAATATAGCTGTTATCTGATACATTTTAGTCTGATTCATATTCTAAGGCAAATTGTTGTGTTTGCGCAACATTGCGATGTTGAAGCATGGTTCATTTTCATACATTTTTAACCTATAGCATGAATTATTGAACTCGCATAGAAACATGAAATGATGGCTGATAGTACATTTGTAATAAATAAGACAGATATTGTGCACTTCTCGCCAGCTGTTACTTTCATCCCAAGGCTGGGTTTCTCCCGCCCCGTCGGCCAACGTACAGAATAATACGAAATGCTCTGAGACCAGGCTGCGTAATTTTGCTGAAATTCCGTTCTTGGTCTTAGATTTTTTGTCATTTATTCTAGAAACGAAATTGAAGTTGCTAATAGTAGAGGACAAATACATTGTTTGTCATAAAATACATTCTCTCTAGCGCTATCGATCTGTGAGTAATTAGGGGGAAAACGGCGTTAAAGTGTTCATCCCGGTTCTTTCCAATTTAACAGGGTGGTGAAGGATGCACTTTTCTAATAAATATCGGAGGGTCTGATTCTGGTGACATGATGATCGATGCTTGACTGCCGTTTGACAACTAAAAATATTCTCAATATTATCCATAATAATTTCATAAATGTAGACTACCCGCAAAGTATCTTTGAACAGTTGACTAGAACGCACGTCCAAGGCCTAGAATTGTTTTTTTATTATTATTTATATATTTTATGTTCTGTATGTATTTAGTATTTTATTGTTTATATCTGTGTTGTGTTTTGTTTTGTTAGACATGTTTGATGTAGCGGTGTAAGTTGATAATTATGTATTATACATTTAAAAAATACGTTAAAAAACTAAATATAAAAATTAATGAATACAAAAAAAGTCTGTTTGGTGGAAACACCACTGATGGGAAAATGCAAATGTTTTCTTTATTCGGAAATCTGTCGGAAATTGGATGGAAACAGAAGCTAGTGTCTGGCATGGAGTCAAGACCGAGTAAAAACGTATCCAACGTCGAGACCAACACACTGTAGACCGGTCTGGAATAATGCAACATTGGTGTGTTGTTGCATGGCAGAACTAGCTAAGGGGCCTAGTCAATCAATTGATTTATTTAGCCAGGATAGTTCACTCAGTGACCAGGGCCCATAGGCTGCACCGTTCGGGACGCCCTGAGTGATCCAGTGGTCTCCATTTGCCAGCACACACACAGTACAATATGTCATGGTATTGTTGGGTTGATTACACTTCATAACAGAATGCTTTGGCACATATCGATATCATCACACAGACGCCAAGGAAACTGAACAGTTGTATGAGGTTTCTGTGTTATGCACTATAGCCCATTACCATATATATATGATTGAATATTATCTGCTGTTGGCTTGTGTGGATGTATGTATGTGTTGTGCAACATAGCTGACTTGAAACATTGTTAAAAGTGTCAGGGCCAGGGGACTTTCTCATGATGGAAAAATACAGAAGACAGGGCACATTCAGAGCTTGGGGTTGCAGAACAAGCGGTCTTTTGTTAGATAACAGGAGCCAGGTGCGAGATAACGGTATGGAGCATGAGAGCCTGGATGTTCTTCACAGCAACACTTACATCTATCAACAGAAGCGCCAAGAGGCGGGGACCCGCATGAGCGCCTGCAATAGGCTGAGCAAGTTTAAACCACGCCCAGCCTCTACTGTGATAGGCCAACAGACGGGTTGGAACTGTCTATCACAGTATAAAGAATACTGTTTACATACATCTTGTCAGTTCTCTGCTTGCCCTGCGAGGTGGGACAGAGAGCCCGTATATACGAAAATTGCATTTACCACTTATTGCTTAGCTAATAAAAAATACATAGTATACAATCGGTGACTCATTGTCATATTTATCCTGATACCAGATTCGAATTGACGCAACTCTAACAGTTGCCATGACTGGTCCATGAAATTTGAAACCCATTCTCTGTAAAAATAATGATCAATAAAGTTTTATTCATGTGAATTCAAATCCATAAAAAGTGCAAATTCAACCCCGAAATGTGCTGACAACTCCAACTAATACACCAAGCTCATTTACTAAAATAAAATGAATTAGTACACTATCATATTTCATAAATTAATGTATAAAATCACAAATAAAATACATCAATACTGTCCTATCATCCCATGGTATTAGATGTAGCCTAGCAACTGAATTAAGAGTGTTTTTGAATTACTTACATTTTATACCGGGCCATTTTCTTTATACTGTTACTGTCCTTTAACAAATGTATAGAAATACTGTAGTACTTATATTCTATAATCAAGGCAAATATATTAAAATGACAAGCAAGGAAAGGTACCATGTTAGGAAGACAGGCGAGCCTGTCACTTTGGACTTTAAACAACAAACAGAAATTAGAATCATAGTTAGCTGACATCTAATTCTGAAAAAGTGATACTACATCTGGACTCCATACTCAGGTATTCACATTTTTTTCCAGATATTCTGGCTAAAGGATTCCGGATTTCTTGCTTCAGAATTCAGGAATCTTCAAACTGGGATTTCTGGAAAACCTGGGTATTTTGGGGAAATGACCAGAATTGAAACCCTATTGGCACCTCATATGGTAGTAGCATTTACTGACAGACACAATCATAATACTGTCCGCTTGAAGCACTCAAAATGTTTTAATCTCCGTGGCTAAATTGGATATGGTGACAAGTTTGGTTGTTCATGGGTACATTTAGACAACAAGATTAGACCAATCATGAATATACCCCTTAATACTTGCTGAGTTCATTAATGCAGGCTGTGGTAAAATTGATTAATGCTGTGATGGAGAACAACGTGCCACTCACTCCAGCTTTCTGGTATTTGGTAAAGTATCTCATGTTACAAAGTTTAAGGAATAATTTAGAGAGCGATTCAATTACGACTGAAGTTCCAAACATAAATACAGTCCTAAGAAACAAATGTGTTTTTCCATGTTAGATCAGATAGTATATCAACTGAAACACAACCATATGGGGCTCCTGAGTGGCGCAGCGGTCTAAGGCACTGCATCTCAGTGCTAGAGGCATCCCTACAGACACTGGTTCGATTCCAGGCTGTATCACAGCCGGCCATGATTGGGAGTCCCATAAGGGCGGCATGCAATTGGCCCAGCTTCTTCCGTGTTAGGGGTAGGCTGTCATTGTAAATAAGAATTTGTTCTTTAACTGACTTGCCTAGTTAAATAAATCTCCTCTTGAGCATTGAGATAATACACGTGAAAACCTACACTGAATCAGCCCAGGTGTTCTGTTATGTTAACAGATCCAAAATAAAGCTATTTTATAGTCTAATGACAACCAAAGAAGTGTCTAGTTGTAACCAGATAATGATTAGACAATAATCCACCCATAGACGCGAGGGCAATGTCAACCAAACCATTAGCATGTTGTGATTCTAGGAGTGTTGGATTGTTACCAAGCAATATCTTAAAATAAGCCAAATTATAAAACTGCATCAATATGCTGATAGGTTAAAACTACTAAATAACTATTCTCTCGTCTTCCACTTCCTCATCCTAGAGACTACATTTTCATTTAATTCATTTTGAAAAGCAAAGGCAATTAAATTAAAACATGTAATACATTTTCCTGAAAAAAGTTGATTCCTCAGTGCTTCCTAACTGATCGGGTGCTAATTTGCATACTACCATTGCACAAATGTAAAAGGGTAGAACGTATACCTCCTCTGAAAAACAACCAGAGAACAGTAGTTGAGAAACAAGAGATGGTTCTAAAAACTCTGACGTCACAAACGAGAGCTGTGCAGAGGGACCTAGATACTGATGATGTCATAGTGTGTTTCCTGTCTTCAGGCTCATGCAGAGCTTTCGCCTCCCGTCATCGTTTTTTGCAGAGTGGTTCCCAGTTCAGTTGTCTCCCCAGACTAGTGACACCAGGCTGCCTTAGTGCTGGAGTAGTGGTGTCACTTTCAACCGGAGGACGGACTCACTGTAACGGATGGAAGGGAATGTACGGTTTCCATGTGTTTGATACCATTCCATTCACTCCACTCCAGCCATTATTATGAGACGTCCTCCCCTCACCAGCCTCCTCTGTACTGCAGGGTTGAGAGCAGCATGTACCTCTTTAAATAAAATAGTAGCCAGGTCCCAGCCAGGCTTTAGCTTGGCCTTAACCAATCAGAATGGTCATCTGGCTCCGGTGCGCTTGACAACGATAGTGCCAGCCACCATGTCATACACAGTCCTGTTGTGTTGGAAGAAGAAGACCGTGATGAAGGCTGGGAACAAGAAGGCAATGGAGAAGTTTTTGTTCATGGCTCGGACTGTCGATCTGAAAAAGGACACAGGGACAGTACGTGTGAAAGTCACAGAGATGATAGAAACAACAGACGAGCAGAACATCAAGGGACTTCATCTAATGGCCAGATTGTCATGTTTCACCTCATCACCACTTCAAAAATCAAGTGTCAAATAACCACATGAGCTGGTTTATTATTTCACAACACGTGGATGGATGAGAGGGTTGGTGTTGGTGTGATCCACTACTTACGCAGAGAGAGTGACGTTGGTGGCAGGCACCACGAGGACCCGGTTGGGCTGAACCAGGATGGAGGAATCACAGCTGATCACTCTGAGACCAATGAGAAACTTCCCTGGAGTGGCGCCCCCTGCTCCCCAGATACACACAATCTGACAGGAGACAATCAATAAAACCGTACTGTCAACAGAGGGAACTTGTATTGGCAGACAGAGAGGAGAAACATGCTAAAATACACCAAATCCATATTAAAGACTTAAACATCATCCCTCTGCAACGTCAGGACAAACACAGAAACATCATCACACTGCAACGTCAGGACAAAGACAGAAACATCATCACACTGCAACGTCAGGACAAACACAGAAACATCATCACACTGCAACGTCAGGACAAAGACAGAAACATCATCCCACTGCAACGTCAGGACAAACACAGAAACATCATCCCACTGCAACGTCAGGACAAACACAGAAACATCATCCCTCTGCAACGTCAGGACAAACACAGAAACATCATCACACTGCAACGTCAGGACAAACACAGAAACATCATCCCACTGCAACGTCAGGACAAACACAGAAACATCATCACACTGCAACGTCAGGACAAACACAGAAACATCATCCCACTGCAACGTCAGGACAAAGACAGAAACATCATCCCTCTGCAACGTCAGGACAAACACAGAAACATCATCCCACTGCAACGTCAGGACAAACACAGAAACATCATCACACTGCAACGTCAGGACAAACACAGAAACATCATCCCACTGCAACATCAGGACAAACACAGAAACATCATCACACTGCAACGTCAGGACAAACACAGAAACATCATCACACTGCAACGTCAGGACAAACACAGAAACATCATCACACTGCAACGTCAGGACAAACACAGAAACATCATCACACTGCAACGTCAGGACAAACACAGAAACATCATCACACTGCAACGTCAGGACAAACACAGAAACATCATCCCACTGCAACGTCAGGACAAACACAGAAACATCATCACACTGCAACGTCAGGACAAACACAGAAACATCATCACACTGCAACGTCAGGACAAAGACAGAAACATCATCCCTCTGCAACGTCAGGACAAAGACAGAAACATCATCACACTGCAACGTCAGGACAAACACAGAAACATCATCACACTGCAACGTCAGGACAAACACAGAAACATCATCACACTGCAACGTCAGGACAAACACAGAAACATCATCACACTGCAACGTCAGGACAAAGACAGAAACATCATCCCTCTGCAACGTCAGGACAAAGACAGAAACATCATCCCACTGCAACGTCAGGACAAACACAGAAACATCATCCCTCTGCAAAGTCAGGACAAACACAGAAACATCATCACACTGCAACGTCAGGACAAACACAGAAACATCATCACACTGCAACGTCAGGACAAACACAGAAACATCATCACACTGCAACGTCAGGACAAAGACCGAAACATCATCACACTGCAACGTCAGGACAAACACAGAAACATCATCCCACTGCAACGTCAGGACAAACACAGAAACATCATCCCACTGCAACGTCAGGACAAACACAGAAACATCATCCCTCTGCAACGTCAGGACAAAGACAGAAACATCATCACACTGCAACGTCAGGACAAACACAGAAACATCATCCCACTGCAACGTCAGGACAAAGACAGAAACATCATCACACTGCAACGTCAGGACAAACACAGAAACATCATCCCACTGCAACGTCAGGACAAAGACAGAAACATCATCCCACTGCAACGTCAGGACAAAGACAGAAACATCATCCCTCTGCAACGTCAGGACAAAGACAGAAACATCATCACACTGCAACGTCAGGACAAACACAGAAACATCATCCCACTGCAACATCAGGACAAACACAGAAACATCATCACACTGCAACGTCAGGACAAACACAGAAACATCATCACACTGCAACGTCAGGACAAACACAGAAACATCATCACACTGCAACGTCAGGACAAACACAGAAACATCATCACACTGCAACGTCAGGACAAACACAGAAACATCATCACACTGCAACGTCAGGACAAACACAGAAACATCATCCCACTGCAACGTCAGGACAAAGACAGAAACATCCTCCCACTGCAACGTCAGGACAAACACAGAAACATCATCACACTGCAAAGTCAGGACAAACACAGAAACATCATCACACTGCAACGTCAGGACAAAGACAGAAACATCATCCCTCTGCAACGTCAGGACAAACACAGAAACATCACACTGCAACGTCAGGACAAAGACAGAAACATCATCCCACTGCAACGTCAGGACAAACACAGAAACATCATCCCTCTGCAACGTCAGGACAAAGACAGAAACATCATCCCTCTGCAACGTCAGGACAAAGACAGAAACATCATCACACTGCAACGTCAGGACAAACACAGAAACATCATCACACTGCAACGTCAGGACAAACACAGAAACATCATCACACTGCAACGTCAGGACAAACACAGAAACATCATCACACTGCAACGTCAGGACAAAGACAGAAACATCATCCCTCTGCAACGTCAGGACAAAGACAGAAACATCATCCCACTGCAACGTCAGGACAAACACAGAAACATCATCCCTCTGCAACGTCAGGACAAACACAGAAACATCATCACACTGCAACGTCAGGACAAACACAGAAACATCATCACACTGCAACGTCAGGACAAACACAGAAACATCATCACACTGCAACGTCAGAACAAAGACCGAAACATCATCACACTGCAACGTCAGGACAAACACAGAAACATCATCCCACTGCAACGTCAGGACAAACACAGAAACATCATCCCACTGCAACGTCAGGACAAACACAGAAACATCATCCCTCTGCAACGTCAGGACAAAGACAGAAACATCATCACACTGCAACGTCAGGACAAACACAGAAACATCATCCCACTGCAACGTCAGGACAAAGACAGAAACATCATCACACTGCAACGTCAGGACAAACACAGAAACATCATCCCACTGCAACGTCAGGACAAAGACAGAAACATCATCCCACTGCAACGTCAGGACAAAGACAGAAACATCATCCCTCTGCAACGTCAGGACAAAGACAGAAACATCATCACACTGCAACGTCAGGACAAACACAGAAACATCATCCCACTGCAACATCAGGACAAACACAGAAACATCATCACACTGCAACGTCAGGACAAACACAGAAACATCATCACACTGCAACGTCAGGACAAACACAGAAACATCATCACACTGCAACGTCAGGACAAACACAGAAACATCATCACACTGCAACGTCAGGACAAACACAGAAACATCATCACACTGCAACGTCAGGACAAACACAGAAACATCATCCCACTGCAACGTCAGGACAAAGACAGAAACATCCTCCCACTGCAACGTCAGGACAAACACAGAAACATCATCACACTGCAACGTCAGGACAAACACAGAAACATCATCACACTGCAACGTCAGGACAAAGACAGAAACATCATCCCTCTGCAACGTCAGGACAAACACAGAAACATCATCACACTGCAACGTCAGGACAAAGACAGAAACATCATCCCACTGCAACGTCAGGACAAACACAGAAACATCATCCCTCTGCAACGTCAGGACAAACACAGAAACATCATCACACTGCAACGTCAGGACAAACACAGAAACATCATCCCACTGCAACGTCAGGACAAACACAGAAACATCATCACACTGCAACGTCAGGACAAACACAGAAACATCATCCCACTGCAACGTCAGGACAAAGACAGAAACATCATCCCTCTGCAACGTCAGGACAAACACAGAAACATCATCCCACTGCAACGTCAGGACAAACACAGAAACATCATCACACTGCAACGTCAGGACAAACACAGAAACATCATCCCACTGCAACATCAGGACAAACACAGAAACATCATCACACTGCAACGTCAGGACAAACACAGAAACATCATCACACTGCAACGTCAGGACAAACACAGAAACATCATCACACTGCAACGTCAGGACAAACACAGAAACATCATCACACTGCAACGTCAGGACAAACACAGAAACATCATCACACTGCAACGTCAGGACAAACACAGAAACATCATCACACTGCAACGTCAGGACAAACACAGAAACATCATCCCACTGCAACGTCAGGACAAACACAGAAACATCATCCCACTGCAACGTCAGGACAAACACAGAAACATCATCACACTGCAACGTCAGGACAAACACAGAAACATCATCACACTGCAACGTCAGGACAAAGACAGAAACATCATCCCTCTGCAACGTCAGGACAAAGACAGAAACATCATCACACTGCAACGTCAGGACAAACACAGAAACATCATCACACTGCAACGTCAGGACAAACACAGAAACATCATCACACTGCAACGTCAGGACAAACACAGAAACATCATCACACTGCAACGTCAGGACAAAGACAGAAACATCATCCCTCTGCAACGTCAGGACAAAGACAGAAACATCATCCCACTGCAACGTCAGGACAAACACAGAAACATCATCCCTCTGCAACGTCAGGACAAACACAGAAACATCATCACACTGCAACGTCAGGACAAACACAGAAACATCATCCCACTGCAACGTCAGGACAAACACAGAAACATCATCCCTCTGCAACGTCAGGACAAAGACAGAAACATCATCACACTGCAACGTCAGGACAAACACAGAAACATCATCCCACTGCAACGTCAGGACAAAGACAGAAACATCATCACACTGCAACGTCAGGACAAACACAGAAACATCATCCCACTGCAACGTCAGGACAAAGACAGAAACATCATCCCACTGCAACGTCAGGACAAAGACAGAAACATCATCCCTCTGCAACGTCAGGACAAAGACAGAAACATCATCACACTGCAACGTCAGGACAAACACAGAAACATCATCCCACTGCAACATCAGGACAAACACAGAAACATCATCACACTGCAACGTCAGGACAAACACAGAAACATCATCACACTGCAACGTCAGGACAAACACAGAAACATCATCACACTGCAACGTCAGGACAAACACAGAAACATCATCACACTGCAACGTCAGGACAAACACAGAAACATCATCACACTGCAACGTCAGGACAAACACAGAAACATCATCCCACTGCAACGTCAGGACAAAGACAGAAACATCCTCCCACTGCAACGTCAGGACAAACACAGAAACATCATCACACTGCAACGTCAGGACAAACACAGAAACATCATCACACTGCAACGTCAGGACAAAGACAGAAACATCATCCCTCTGCAACGTCAGGACAAACACAGAAACATCATCACACTGCAACGTCAGGACAAAGACAGAAACATCATCCCACTGCAACGTCAGGACAAACACAGAAACATCATCCCTCTGCAACGTCAGGACAAACACAGAAACATCATCACACTGCAACGTCAGGACAAACACAGAAACATCATCCCACTGCAACGTCAGGACAAACACAGAAACATCATCACACTGCAACGTCAGGACAAACACAGAAACATCATCCCACTGCAACGTCAGGACAAAGACAGAAACATCATCCCTCTGCAACGTCAGGACAAACACAGAAACATCATCCCACTGCAACGTCAGGACAAACACAGAAACATCATCACACTGCAACGTCAGGACAAACACAGAAACATCATCCCACTGCAACATCAGGACAAACACAGAAACATCATCACACTGCAACGTCAGGACAAACACAGAAACATCATCACACTGCAACGTCAGGACAAACACAGAAACATCATCACACTGCAACGTCAGGACAAACACAGAAACATCATCACACTGCAACGTCAGGACAAACACAGAAACATCATCACACTGCAACGTCAGGACAAACACAGAAACATCATCCCACTGCAACGTCAGGACAAACACAGAAACATCATCCCACTGCAACGTCAGGACAAACACAGAAACATCATCACACTGCAACGTCAGGACAAACACAGAAACATCATCACACTGCAACGTCAGGACAAAGACAGAAACATCATCCCTCTGCAACGTCAGGACAAAGACAGAAACATCATCACACTGCAACGTCAGGACAAACACAGAAACATCATCACACTGCAACGTCAGGACAAACACAGAAACATCATCACACTGCAACGTCAGGACAAACACAGAAACATCATCACACTGCAACGTCAGGACAAAGACAGAAACATCATCCCTCTGCAACGTCAGGACAAAGACAGAAACATCATCCCACTGCAACGTCAGGACAAACACAGAAACATCATCCCTCTGCAACGTCAGGACAAACACAGAAACATCATCACACTGCAACGTCAGGACAAACACAGAAACATCATCACACTGCAACGTCAGGACAAACACAGAAACATCATCACACTGCAACGTCAGAACAAAGACCGAAACATCATCACACTGCAACGTCAGGACAAACACAGAAACATCATCACACTGCAACGTCAGGACAAACACAGAAACATCATCCCACTGCAACGTCAGGACAAACACAGAAACATCATCCCTCTGCAACGTCAGGACAAAGACAGAAACATCATCACACTGCAACGTCAGGACAAACACAGAAACATCATCCCACTGCAACGTCAGGACAAAGACAGAAACATCATCACACTGCAACGTCAGGACAAACACAGAAACATCATCCCACTGCAACGTCAGGACAAAGACAGAAACATCATCCCACTGCAACGTCAGGACAAAGACAGAAACATCATCCCTCTGCAACGTCAGGACAAAGACAGAAACATCACACTGCAACGTCAGGACAAACACAGAAACATCATCCCACTGCAACATCAGGACAAACACAGAAACATCATCACACTGCAACGTCAGGACAAACACAGAAACATCATCACACTGCAACGTCAGGACAAACACAGAAACATCATCACACTGCAACGTCAGGACAAACACAGAAACATCATCACACTGCAACGTCAGGACAAACACAGAAACATCATCACACTGCAACGTCAGGACAAACACAGAAACATCATCCCACTGCAACGTCAGGACAAAGACAGAAACATCCTCCCACTGCAACGTCAGGACAAACACAGAAACATCATCACACTGCAACGTCAGGACAAAGACAGAAACATCATCCCACTGCAACGTCAGGACAAACACAGAAACATCATCCCACTGCAACGTCAGGACAAACACAGAAACATCATCCCACTGCAACGTCAGGACAAAGACAGAAACATCATCCCACTGCAACGTCAGGACAAACACAGAAACATCATCACACTGCAACGTCAGGACAAAGACAGAAACATCATCCCACTGCAACGTCAGGACAAAGACAGAAACATCATCCCACTGCAACGTCAGGACAAACACAGAAACATCATCACACTGCAACGTCAGGACAAAGACAGAAACATCATCACACTGCAACGTCAGGACAAAGACAGAAACATCATCCCACTGCAACGTCAGGACAAAGACAGAAACATCATCACACTGCAACGTCAGGACAAAGACAGAAACATCATCCCACTGCAACGTCAGGACAAACACAGAAACATCATCACACTGCAACGTCAGGACAAACACAGAAACATCATCACACTGCAACGTCAGGACAAAGACAGAAACATCATCACACTGCAACGTCAGGACAAAGACAGAAACATCATCACACTGCAACGTCAGGACAAACACAGAAACATCATCACACTGCAACGTCAGGACAAACACAGAAACATCATCACACTGCAACGTCAGGACAAACACAGAAACATCATCCCACTGCAACGTCAGGACAAACACAGAAACATCATCCCACTGCAACGTCAGGACAAACACAGAAACATCATCACACTGCAACGTCAGGACAAAGACAGAAACATCATCACACTGCAACGTCAGGACAAACACAGAAACATCATCACACTGCAACGTCAGGACAAAGACAGAAACATCATCCCACTGCAACGTCAGGACAAAGACAGAAACATCATCCCACTGCAACATCAGGACAAAGACAGAAACATCATCCCACTGCAACGTCAGGACAAACACAGAAACATCATCCCACTGCAACGTCAGGACAAAGACAGAAACATCATCCCACTGCAACGTCAGGACAAAGACAGAAACATCATCCCACTGCAACGTCAGGACAAAGACAGAAACATCATCACACTGCAACGTCAGGACAAACACAGAAACATCATCCCACTGCAACGTCAGGACAAAGACAGAAACATCATCACACTGCAACGTCAGGACAAACACAGAAACATCATCCCACTGCAACGTCAGGACAAAGACAGAAACATCATCACACTGCAACGTCAGGACAAAGACAGAAACATCACCCCACTGCAACGTCAGGACAAAAACAGAAACATCATCCCACTGCAACGTCAGGACAAAAACAGTCAAGGGTCATTTCACAGCCCAGAGACATTTAAGCAGAAAATCAAAACATTGTATGTGATTTCTGTTCACAGTAGCAGTTTGATGTGTCACCTGACCTCATAGAAACAGACTAATATCCGGTAGACCAGGGCGACCAGCATCATCTTCTGGAGTTCTTCCATGGACGTGTCTTCATCTATTTCCTCCACAATGAAATGCATGGCAAACTTGGAAATGTCCCTGAAACAAAAATACAAATGATTCTTCAATCATGACTACATTTGATTTATTTATCCGTTATTTTACCAGGTAAGTTGACTGAGAACACGTTCTATACAGTAGTTATGCATGCTACAAATGATTCTTCAATCATGACTATATACAGCAGTTATGCATGATTCTTCAATCATGACTATATTTTCACAGTAGTTATGCATGCATTGGACTAATCTTCACCATCACCTATGGAGTGCGAAACAAATCAATTCCTAGGATGTTTCAATAAAATACTATTCCCTGTAGTGCACCACTTTTGATCAGGGGCCCAATAGAGGGGGGCCCAATAGAGGGGGACCCCATAGAGGGGGACCCCATAGAGGGGGACCAATAGAGGGGGGGCAATAGAGGGGGGCCCAATAGAGGGGGGCCCAATAGAGGGGGGCCCAATAGAGGGGGGCCCCATAGAGGGGGGCCAATAGAGGGGGACCCATAGAGGGGGGCCCCATAGAGGGAGGCCCATAGAGGGGGTGCCAATAGAGGGGGGCCCATAGAGGGGGGCCCATAGAGGGGGGCCCATAGAGGGGGGCCCATAGAGGGGGGCCCCATAGAGGGGGGCCCCATAGTGCTCTGGTCTAAAGGAATGCACTATAGGGAATAAAAGAACAGAAACATTTGTATTAAACTAAACTCACTTCATCCCACTCAGATGCATGATGCTGAGAATAATAGTTGCTTTGATGAAGAACAGAATGAAGAAATCCACCATTTCAGCCATGAACCTTTGAAGAGGAGAGGGAATACTGTATTCTCGACCTGCAAACACAAACAAAACATTTACATTTTAGTCATTTAGCAGACGCCAGGGGTCACCAAACTCTTTCCTTTCGGGGCCCCCCTTCCAGCGTTGGGGAACATCCCAGGTGCACGCACCATGTCTATTTCTATGGGCACAGGCAATGTTCAGGACACACACTGTTCACACTCGGTTGGTGGAGAGAATTTTGCAGGTTTAAAGCTTATTTCCTGCAATTCTACAAATTTTGTCATGTGGTGCAAAGAAAATGCTGCAGTTTTAAAGGACATTTTCTTGGAATTCTATACATTTTACCATGTCTAATGTGAATTCATGTGATATCTGAGTGACCAAAAAAATTACAACAATATCTATGGGCCTCCCCATAGATATGGGAACCACCGATTTAGCAGATGCTTTTATCCAGAGCATCTTAAAGTCGTGAGTAAATAAATTTTCATATTGATTTTCTGTACTGGTCTCCCATGGGGATCAAACCCACAACCCTGGTGTTGCAAGCACCGTGCTCTACCAAATGAGCCACAGACGTCGCCAACACATTCATTGATGACGTTATTGTCCTTCAAGAGGAAATTCCTTGTTTCAAAAATGTTAATATGCCTAGGTTGGGGGTCTTTAGCAGATGTGCCTATGGTGTTTACTTTAGCAGACCACAGAGGGCACTATTTTCATAATTCATCACTGTAACAGGCCTGTTGTCATGTTGTTGTATCTCAAACAGTTATTTAGCTATATAACTAACGTTATAATATTAGACACATTTAACAAATACAATAATAACAACACCTGTGTCTCTGATATCTACCTGGCCGTTGTGCATTGCCGTTCTGTTGTGGTTGTTGGTTCGCTGGTACTGAAGTGGACACAGCACCACTCCCAGCCGTTTCCCCAGGCGGAATCCCAGCCGCGGGGATGGCGGTTGGATACGTCGATAAGGGGAGTCCAAATGGATTATTGTACCAGTTCTGGGCATCAAAATTAGGGAAATCCGCTGGCCAGACGGGTGCAGTGAGTGGTTGCATTGGTTGCGGTGCAAAATACGGAGAAGCAGACACTGCCAGCCAACTTTGCCAGTTCACATATGCCGTGTAGTACTGCCACATCCACCCCTGCAACTTTTCACAGTACTCCGAGGTTGTACGTGTTTCGACAGTGCCCTTTCCACTTTCCGAAGTGTCTTGATGACGTAATTTTGGCATATTTTCGTCGATATCTAGCTTCTCTCTAATATTAAAAGACATGTTTTTCTTATCGACTTGTCTGTTTGTGTTCTCCACATCAGCCATGTTTAACGCCGACGTCACATCCGGAAGGATGTTTCCATTTCCGTGAAGAAAATATACGATTTCTGGAATAACATAATTACTGTGATAATATTTGCAAATATTTTGCGAGTAAGCTGCATTCAAAGAGGTAAACAATATCGATGATAAAACAATCACTCACAGCAAAATCTCATAAAATAAATAGTTTCGTCATCCTATTCCCAGCCTGGCCGAAATGAACACCGTGCACTTCTACATACCACTAGGGCGCAGCACTGCTACCCTTATAGTGAACGACGCAGAGCATTGGAAATACACTGACTAGCCTTCTGTACCAGATAGTATTATTGACTGTTCTTCACTCCAATCACAATGAATTCGACTATGGTCTTTAGTTCCAAACCCATCACTAATAGCCATATTATTTTCACCTATCCTGTTTTCAGATCATTTCCAAAGAATGACCAGAGAGAGAGAGGAGGTCTTTGTTCCATTAAGGCCTGGTATATCCTTGAAATGACTTACATCTCACACCTTCAATGGATGACTGGAGGTGCAGTGTGCACAACCTCGTCCTGCAAATCTCCCACTGTCTGTATATTTTATATAGCAATAGTAGGCTATTTAACCACTCTGTGTTTTTTTTTGCACTTTGAGAATTGTGAAATTGGATGCATCTGATATGCCCTCTATGTCCACCGCTACTGCTGCTTTTCTTAACGTTTTACAGCAAGCAAACAGTTAATATGTTCAATTACATTACAGCCTTCATCTCAGAATTCCTTAGCCAACTCATTTCCAAGAACTTGCCAATCGGTTCTTTGATGCCTCAAAACAAAATAAATCTGTTCAAAGGACCCACTACCACAGAGTCTAAAGAAACATCTGAGGCACAAGGCCATTTTCAAAGAACTGCCCTAAGTCAGCTTAACCTAAACAACAATGTGGTTATTCAGCCGTAACAAATCGGACACCCAGGGTTCCGACGTTCTTTGGGAGATCAGATCGTAATAGAAAGTCCCTGAATGTGTTCTCATGATACAGGGGACTGGTAAGTTGAGTAGGGGTGGACAGGGGTCTGGTAAGTTGAGTAGGGGTGGACAGGGGACTGGTAAGTTGAGTAGGGGTGGACAGGGGACTGGTAAGTTGAGTAGGGGTGGACAGGGGACTGGTAAGTTGAGTAGGGGTGGACAGGGGACTGGTAAGTTGCGTAGGGGTGGACAGGGGACTGGTAAGTTGCGTAGGGGTGGACAGGGGACTGGTAAGTTGCGTAGGGGTGGACAGGGGACTGGTAAGTTGAGTAGGGGTGGACAGGGGACTGGTAAGTTGAGTAGGGGTGGACAGGGGACTGGTAAGTTGAGTAGGGGTGGACAGGGGACTGGTAAGTTGAGTAGGGGTGGACAGGGGACTGGTAAGTTGCGTAGGGGTGGACAGGGGACTGGTAAGTTGAGTAGGGGTGGACAGGGGACTGGTAAGTTGAGTAGGGGTGGACAGGGGACTGGTAAGTTGAGTAGGGGTGGACAGGGGATAGAGTAAGGAGAAGAAAAGGGAAAATGGAGCAAAAGAGTAACAAAAAAGTCAGAGGAGTGTGTGCAAATGTGTGTGTGTGTGTGTGTGTGTGTGTGTGTGTGAGAGTGCGTGTGCGTACGTGTGCGTGTGTGTCCTTGGTCTTATTCAACTTGGCTAGATCAGCTTTTCATTAATCAGGACAGATTGCTGCAGGAGCACCACCCATGGTCATAATCATTCACTAAAACCCCCAAATCTTTCGGAGAATTTGGCCGCAACCTACTGCCCCAGAAAGCCCTAATTAAAGGAATTAGGTGCACTTGCTTGGACTGGAAGTCTGTGCCTGTGTCCTAAATGGCACCCCATTCCATATTTAGTGCATTTCTTTTGACCACAGCCCTATGGGCCCCCTTATGGACCCTAGTCAAAAGTAGTGCACTATATAGGGAATTGGCTGCCATTTGTGATGAAGTCTTTGCATCCACAACAATAAGCCTGTTACAGATGAAAGGTCACAACATAGACCTTAAACTGGGATTTGGCCTCCCCTCTAAACCTCCCTAAACCCCCCCAGCCACTCTGATACTACATCTGCCTCAAATGGCACCCTATTCCCGTCATAGTGCACTACTTATGACTAGGGCCCATAGGGGGGCCCATAGGGCTGTGGTCAAAAGTAGTACACTATATAGTAAATAGGGTGCCATTTGGAACGTACCCTAGGACATCACATTCCATATAGATTGTCCTTTTGTGTTTGACTAACAACAGCATACCAAGGGACCCCGTGACACTCCTCAGTTGTAACCCTGCTGGTTTCAAAGTGTGTGCAGGGCAGTGTGAGCTTTTTGATCCAATAGTTATGTGCATACTTGATACATTTGGCAAACACAATGTTCGAGGAATAGTTTGGCCTTGGTTTTCAAGAAACACTCCCGGATGTGTTGACTGAACCATCGTGTGTGTGTGTGTGTGTAACGAACTAACTTGCAACTGTAGTGACACTATCATGACAAATCAACACTTAGTTTCAAAAAGCACATGATATCATGTGTGAAAAATCTGACCATGAAGCAGAAGACAGTTGGTCTTCTCTCAAGGTCTGCATCCCAAGTGACACCCGATTCCCTTTATAGTGCATAGGGCTCTGGTCAAAAGTAGTGCACTATGCAGGGAATAAGGAGACATGTGATGCAGAAAAGGTAAAGCCCAGGTAAAAAGTAGTGCACTATGTAGGGAATAGGGAGCCATTTGGGATGCATTACAGTTTTAGGTTTAAGGCATCTCAACCCAAAGAGCCAGATACAAAAAGGTGCTTGTCATTCCTTCATCAGTCTAGCTCCATTAAGCAGCAACAGCAATATTACAACTTTAATACTCAGAACTTACTCCGTTCATGAACAAGAGACTGTTAATGCTGCGTTCCTAACCAGGTGGGATGTTACCAGTTGTGAAGCCATGAATACCAGTTGGATGCATTCACGTGCTTTGAACTCGTTGAGGAATGCCGATTGACTAATGGCCAACAAGCTACATAAACCATAATCTAACAGAGGTCAGCATGTGGGAGAAGTGGGAGCTCAGGATGATAGTTTCCCACTAGTAATTACCAGTTGGAAGTCCGTTCTAATGGATTTTCCCCCAGTCGTATGTGGTATATTCCCACTTCGTTACGAATGCAGCATAAGGGGTCAGGGGTCGTGTCTAATGGGTGCTGGAAGGCTATGAAGAGGGCTGGATAGTACTCCCTCTGGCATTGTGCATTCTTATTGGATTTGATATTTTTGGGACCTGTTGACAATGAACTCATTTGGACTACTATGTAGAATGTAAGCTGATGATATTTTTTTAAATGGTCAACTTGGCACCTGTACTTGTAGTTTGAGCATTTTTTAGTTTTGGCACCCAGCCTGGGTAAGCTTGTGAATTTTCCCACCCATGAATGGATTTAGGATTCAGCAAGTGTCCTGTAAGTTCATTTGCATTTATGAATTTTGACAAGGGCCCTTAAGGCTTGTGAAAATTAGTGCACTATAAAGCTAACAGGGTGGCATTTGGAACACTTGAGTAGGACCTATCCTAGAGACACTTGGAACAAACGGAGATGCAGTCATAGCAGCAACAGCGCCACTGGGATGACCACTGGTCCCAGTAGTCATATTCAGAAGCACCTGAATGGTGCTGAAAAGTTCCCCGCACAGAACAGTCCTAAATGGGCAAAGAAATTCTCAGATTTCAATGTTCAGTAATAGCTAGTTAGCAGCAGCATGCTACTATGAAGGCATCCTGGGTTTAGTTACCATGCCACTGCTCAGACAATACTTAATATTCCTCAGTGGTTTAGGAGTGGTGATAGCCCAGTGTCACAATAAAGAATAATCCCCCCCACTAGTCAGTCGTGGTATTTTTTGCATCGTATTGTGTAGACAAATGGTCAGTTTTGGACATTGCTACTTGGTCACCAGTTCTCAAAATAGGCACAGTGTGAAATCAGTGTATTTTGCCGTGAACACTTGCTTTGTGTACGCTACACTAAAGCGAACATCAATTTATTGGAGAAAAATTGACACTGAAATGTATTGAATGTTAGCGCCACCTACAACCGAAGTACTCAGGATAGACCAGAGATTTGCCAGTTTGTAATCCACATGGATTAAGTTTGATGAATAGGCCTTAGCCTCCAAACTGGCCTACATATTGCAATGAAGGAAACACCACTTTTCACAAAGCAAGAACAATTGACTTTATTGAAAGCTTCATGGGATTTTGGTACCAATTGAGTCAGTGAATTTAACATGGTAGGTACTGAACAGATATCAAAAACATGTATGTTTTTGCTGGTGGGGGTCTTCAATTCAGCAGACTGGAATCACACCTCTTTCTCGTAGGTCCTCAGCGCCACCACATCATCCATGACACATTTCTGGAAACGAGAGCAGTACACGCTTTAGGTCACGCAATGACAACAAGTGTCAGAACCGAGAACACTAAATGCAATGACACATTCAGTGATGAACAAACCCCCACATCAGCCTGAGTGCATCAGTTAGTTGTCGTAGTTCCACTTAAAACTGCAGTCTGAATGAGCCAAACCACGTTAACTTCCTTTAAAACTGAAGGAAGTTATCACGTAAGCTAAATGTGACCGGGTAGGAGTTAAAACGTCAAATATAAACGGGAACTGACCATGTTGACCAATGAACAGAGCGTAGATAAGTTAACAGGTTTAATACGACTTATAAACCCTGGATGACTGACCGGGGGCACTATTGACACCACTGTGCAGCCACCGTAATATTCAATCATAAAATACATGTTGGAATCTTTATTAATTTATTCTATAACAGGCACTTTCACATTGTGAGCTAAATGCATTATAAAATTACTTTAAGGAAACTGATGTTACTGTCCACACTACAACCCCCTCACCCCAAAAACATGCATCCCATGAATTCCTATGGCGGACTGGTGGCAGCAAAGCCTCGCAATGGCAATGCCACATGCAGCAGCAATCCCGGGTTTATGTAAATCATTGGGTTTATTAGCACTCGATTACCAATTAATCCTTTAGTTTAAAATAATTCAGTAGCGTGTTGCACATGACTGCAAGTGCTTATCAAGCCACGCTTCCCAGCCAAAACTATAAAGGACATTTTGAACACGTTCGCGCGTAAAGACGCGTGCCATCCTTGTTGGTAACCCCGGGAGAACCCAATTTGCAAGATGACAACGTGTATTGCATAATGATGATCACATGCAACATTGAACAAAATTGCAATATCAAGCATGGACATATTCCAAAATAAGCTTATGAAACACGCATATTTTATGTCAAACCAAGCAGAAAAGGGAATCGCAAGCAAGACATTAACCCTTACCGCAATCAATTTTCCATCTTGCAACTCCCGCTCGAGCGTGGTTGTCTTGCCGTCCCAAGTTTGTTTCTGCACCAGTTTTCCGTTCTCAAAGGTCATCAGAGTCTGGAAATAGAGTAGTGTCAGGAGGGCACAACTCCATACATTTTAAAAAGTTTATAAAAAGTAATTTGTTTATTTTATCAATTGGAATCCACACTACTGTAACAACCGTCTATGTCTATGGTGTGGTGCCTGCACCCACCTTGGTTTTCCTGTCATCTGCAGTCATCTCGTCGAATTCCTCATTCAATTTAAACTTGGCCTCTGTGGTTTTGAAAGTGCTCTGGGATTTCATTGATATTACACCGTCGTCGATGCTGAACAGCAAATTGGGCTTCGCCATATTCCCCATCTGCCGAGTAGCAAAACCCACACCTGTGAAACAAACGGATATTTATCTAATCAACTTTAGTGAGGTTCTAGATCGACATGCAACATTGTCTTTCATTTAAAAAAAAAAACTGCTTTATTTAATAAGTTAAGACTTCACCTATTGCCTTCATATATTCATCAAAATTCTCACTGGAAGTCATCTTCCAAGTTCCAACGAATGCCTCGACCATGTTGTAAATTTGAGCTAATCAACACCACAAACCACCTTAACGCACACTGCTTCGACTCTGCAATAATTACATTTGGGCAAGTTGTCAAATTTGAAGCCTCATCTAAGCACGTGCTTACCCATGCAAGCCAATCAAGTGCTATATCTGGTGCTTCCATGGCAACAGAGAGGATGAGGGGCGGGGGATAAATTATTTTCGGGCAGGGACTCAGACTGCACTGTCTTTGACAGGGGTCTTCAACCTTTTCTTACCCAGGGACCCCCTGCCAGGCAAACCGGAGACCAAGGAACCCCAATCACGTGTTAGCAAAAAATATATCTAAAAACATAATGTACTGTATCTTGTCTTATCATCTTGTGAATGATAATGTCAAGGAGAAGTAATCAACATTTTCAAATGAATAGATTTGGTAGATAGTTTTGACCTCAACACATGATAGCCTAATTGGAAGAGAACGTGTAAACCCTAACATAGCCAATTAGCTAGAATGGTAACTCAAAAACCTTTTCGCTAAGAGCAGCTGTTTAGCTGGTAAAACAGAGATTAAAGACAACAAGGATGTGTTGGCAAAAATGAATGTAAAGTCAAGAAAGCCTATCAGCAGCCAGCGGCCCTTGAAGCAATGGGTGCTTTTTGAAAGTGGGATTTGCTCAATAATAGGAATTGGAGAGAAAAAAACATACACATTTATAAAATAATATATTCTCATCTGTTCTGCTGTGGGTATGTAATACACAGTTTGTTTATTCCATTATTGCTAGAGATATTCATAAAAACATTTTTTTTTTTAAATATATTTTCCACGTTTTTATTTATTTCAATATTTACACTACCGTTCAAAAGTTTGGGGTCACTTAGAAATGTCCTTGTTTGTGAAAGAAAAGCACATTTTTTTGCACATTAAAATAACATAAAATTGATCAGAAATACAGTGTAGACATTGTTAACGTTGTAAATTACTATTGTAGCTGGAAACTGCAGAAAATGTTACGTAATATCTACATAGGTGTAACGGATGTGAAATGGCTAGCTAGTTAGCGGTGTTCGCGCTAAATAGCCTTTCAATCGGTGACGTCACTTGCTCTGAGACCTTGAAGTAGTTGCTCTGCAAGGACTGCGGCTTTTGTGGAGCGATGGGTAACGATGCTTCGAGGGTGACTGTTGTTGATGTGTGCAGAAGTTCCCTGGTTCGTGCCCGGGTATGGGCGAGGGGACGGTCTGAAGTTATACTGTTACATAGGCGTACAGAGGCCCATTATCAGCAACCATCACTCATGTGTTCCAATGGCACGTTGTGTTAGCTAATCCAAGGCTAATCATTAGAAAACCCTTTTGCAATTATGTTAGCACAGCTGAAAACTGTTGTTGTGATTAAAGAATCAATAAAACTGGCATTCTTTAGACTAGCTGAGTGTCTGGAGCATCATCATTTGAGTGTCTGGAGCATCACCAAAATGGCCAGAAACAAAGACCTTTCTTCTGAAATTCTATTCTTGTTCTGAGAAATTAAGGCGATTCCATGCGAGAAATTGCCAAGAAACTGAAGATCTCGTACAACGCTGTGTACTACTCCCTTCACAGAACAGCACAAACTGTCTCTAACCAGAATAGAAAGAGTGGGAGGCCCCGGTGCACAACTGAGCAAGAGGACAAGTACATTAGAGTGTCTAGTATGAGAAACAGACACCTCACAAGTCTTCAACTGTCAGCTTCATTAAATAGTACCCGCAAAACACCAGTTTCAACGTCAACAGTGAAGAGGCGACTCCGGGGTGCTTGCCTTCTATGCAGAGTTGCAAAAAAAAAGCCATATCTAAGACAATAAAAGATTAAGATGGGCAAAAGAACACAGACACTGGACAGAGAAGCCCCAAGGTGGAGGTGTCAAAATACCCATGAAACCTAGAGGTCAAACAGGGAAATGGTTCCAAATGTTTTTCCACCATTCATTTTTCCCATAGTGGATTTTAGAAACACTTAAAATAAGGTCTGTGTATCGTGTAGACTTCCCCTGGTGTGGCGTTTTGATAACCATGTCAATCTCTCACGGACAAGGTGACTTTTATCAATATATTCTGCTCTATTTACTCTCAGATTCTAAAATGCTAATTAGCATCAAATCAAACTTTATTTGTCACATGCACCGAATACAACAAGTGTAGACTTTACCGTGAAATGCTTTACTTACAAGCCCTTAACCAACAGTGCAGTTCAGGAAAGTCCTGGGGCGGGTGATTTTATTAATTGTTCAGCAGTCTTATGGCTTGAGGGTGGAAGCTGTTGAGGAGCCTTTTTCTTATTTACATTTTTATTTCACCTTGATTTAACCAGGTAGACTGGTTGAGAACAAGTTCTCATTTGTAACTGCAACCTGGCCAAGATAAAGCAAAGCAGTTCGACACATACAACGACACAGAGTTACACATGGAGTAAAACAAACATACACTCAATCATACAGTAGAAAAGTATATATACAGTCTGTGCAAATGAGGTAGGATAAGGGAGGTAAGGCAATAAATAGGCCATAGTGGCGAAGTAATTACAATATAGAAATTAAACACTGGAATGGTAGATGTGCAGTAGATGAATGAGCAAGTAGAGATACTGGGGTGCAAAGGAGCAAGATAAATGAATAAATACAGTATGGGGATGAGGTAGTTGGATGGTCTATTTACAGATGGGCTATGTACAGGTGCAGTGATCTGTGAGCTGCTCTGACAGCTGGTGCTTAAAGTTAGTGAGAGGGAGATATGAGTCTCCAGCTTCAGCTTTTGGTCCTTGACTCGGTATCATGCAAGACTACAAATCCTGCACGTCATCTGTAGCTGACATCTTTGCTAACAGGTATTGTGTCAATTTAAAACGTGCACAAGACAGTTCACAGATTTGTCAATTTAAATACAGTTTTCCAATGTATTAATCTATTCATTACTACATTTAGCTAACATTAGATAGCTAATCCAGAGATTCTTACCTTTGCTTCGTTTCAGCAGTCCCGTCCAGATCATCATGGCATGTGTAGTTTATGATAGACACATTAGCCACTAATTAGCATTTCATTTTTTGGGGTGGTAAATACAGGCAAATTTATTGATAACAGTCACCTTGTCCTAGAGAGATTTACAGTTAACAAAAATCACGCCAGGGTAAGCCTACACAAACCACAACTCTTATTTTAAGTGTTTCTAAAATCCTCTATGGGAAAAATGAATAGTTGGGAAATTATTGGAACCATTTCCTTGATTGACCGCTAGTTTTTATGGGTATTGTGACTCATACTGGGGTATTTTATCTCCACCCTGCAAATTCTATTAAATTCTGTTCTATTCTATTTTGTTCTGTTCTATTCTGTTCTATTCTGTTATGTTCTATTCTGTTCTATTAATTTCTATTCTGTTCTGTTCTGTTCTATTGTATTCTGTTCTGTCCTGTTTTGTTCTGTTCTGTTCTGTCCTGTTCTATTCTATTGTAAAGCAGTGAGGTCCATTGAGCCAGCAGATGGAGCCATTGAACACCATATTGAATGACATTTTTCACAGAAAAACTCCAGATTTTCATCCAACAAAGTTTGTCTGACTGAGTAACAGATTGTAAAGAACAGGGGAGGGGATAAACATCTTGAGGGACCTGAATGGTTACTGTTACTAACATGATTGTCCTTTATGTACGCTGAACAGTTCATGACTCCAGGTCCAATAAAATACATTTCAAAATAGCTTTTGAAGTTTTGTGATTGTATGTTCATAAATAGTAGAATATGGCTCTTTTTTCATTTCCTGAAAAGTTTCAGTTTTAGAGCTGTGTTTTTTCTTTCCGCTGGGATGCTATAAACCTAACACTAATGATTTGGCTGCAGCAAGTCTCCATCACTAGTTTTCTACTGCTATCCAATGGTCTCTAGTGGATACATTGCATACTACCACAGCAGGAACTTAAAGGGCACATCGAGTGAATGAGTCCCAAATGGCACCCTATTCCCTACTGTACACTACTTTTGACCAGAACCCCATGAGCCCTAGTCAAAAGTGTCATCCAGCTGCCATCTATACCTCAATCTTGGCCACACCAGACCATATTAGTGGGGTCAGACCAGACTATATTAGTGAGGTCATATCAGGCCAGTCCATATGAGTGGCGTCAAGGGGCATCGATGATTTCCTCAAGGATTTCCTTTTAATCACTTCCTGGGTATTCATGGAGGCAACAATGGCACTAAAACTACGTTTTGGAGACTGTATCTCGACCAACCCTAATCTCGTCAACCCAGAACCAAAATCTTGCGTCTGTCTATGAGAGATTACAACCAGCCAGCCAGTCAGTCAGCCAGCTAGTCAGTCAGTCAGATTCTCTGCTATATTACTGTTAGCTACCACTTTGCTCATATATAAAACATATAGTACATACAGATGTAGGATCTTAATTTGAGCCAGTTTGTTACAATAGTAAAATAATCCTGCAGCAACAGAAAAAGTGAATTATGTGCATTATAATTAATGGACATTTTTGTAGGGGTTGATACCTTTTTCTGCAAGGCAAATCAAGTCTGAAATGTCAATGTCGGAATTACACTTTAGAAGTCGTTATAAAACTCAAATACACTACAAGTTTGAATTTCCTGCTGTGTAGGACAATGCTCAGCAACAGAAGAGTGATCAAATGAAGAGCCAACATCTGTATGCAACTCCTTCATTCACCAAAAACCAAGAAAAAAAGGCAGTTTGTCACGACTCCCGTCGAAGTTGGCTCCCCCGCCTGTACGGGTGGTGCTCGGCGGTCGTCGTCACCGGGCTACTAGCCGCCACCGATCGCTTTTTCTGTTCGGTTAGTTTTGTCTCATTCGTTACACCCGTTCCTATTTTATGTGTGCTTGATTGTCTTCCCTATTTAGCGTATGGAACCCGCCCCTTTGTTGTGCGGGATTATTTTGATGTTCACGTTGGTGTTGTTAGTGCTCTGGACCTTGTTACCCGTTGGTTTGGGTTGGTCAGTGTTTTCTCCCTGCGTGTTGGGCATTTCATTTTGGTGCCGTATTAAAGTGCACTTTTCCCCTGGACCTCGCTGCTCTCTGCGCCTGATTCCTCGCTACACACCCAGCCAGCCGTGACACAGTTGAAACCGATAAATGATTTGAGTTTATTTGAAGTGATGTGGGAAGTGGACAACATACTCTAAACCCCACAACAGTTCATAGGAACAACACATGAATCCTGAGCATTGATTTAAAAAAAAAACACGCATCTCCTTAACTCAGTTTATTGGTACAAAAATATTACAAAACTACATTTTTTCAAAGTTGCTTTCTATATAAAGCATGTTCGACAATCCCATATAGCCATAACTAAAGTATTAGCAGATCCAGGTCATGTGTAACTCTATTTATGATACATTGTAGGTGTATTTGTTCCCTTTCAAAGCTGCAGGAGTTCTATTTTTACAATATTATATTTGACCTACAAATACCCCAAAATCCTTCTCTTAGTGCACTCTGATAATAAACCAAATGAAATCAGTTTTGTGGTCATGAAACAATAGTCAGTCCTTTCTTACCTTGGAGGCCATATCTGGGCTCACAACAACATTTAACATGAATTATTCATGATAAAAACATATAGGATAGAACACTATGTTATCTATGTTCCTTTATACAGCAGTACTGACCAAGGGAGGTGGCATTAGCCTACCCCATCCCCCTCATTGCCAGAGGGGAAAAACAGATGAGACAGCCAGGTACTCCTGCTGGGTTTGTGGAGTGTTGGCGGGAGGCGTGTTGGGGGGAGGCAGGTTGGCGGGAGGCAGGTTGGCGGGAGGCAGGTTGGCGGGAGGCAGGTTGGAGGGAGGCAGATTGGGGGGAGGCAGGTTGGAGGGAGGCAGATTGGGGGGAGGCAGGTTGGCGGGGATCTAAGTTGTTGCCTTCCGGTCCTGATGATCACAAGAGTTCAGAAGGCCCCGATCTCTGTCCCCCAGGGCCTGTAAGGCTGATTTCTCAGGGCTGTGGAGGAGCCTGATGAATTGAGGGCTGCCGGGGACACTAGGGGAAAAGTAGTGAAGGAGAAGGCAGACAGGGAGGAGAGGAGGGGTGGTGGTTGGGAGAGCTTGGAGGCTGAGACTGACAGGGCCAGCCCCAGGGGTAGATTGTCATTGGGGGGCACCCTGAGTGCCTCTGAGGGGGCCGTCACGCTGAGTCTGGAGGTCACTGAGGTTTCAGTTGAACAGGGGGATGACATGGAGGAGGAGGAGGAGGAGGAGGAGATGGAGCAGGAGGAGGGTGGGCTGCTGGTACTGTGGGGGGCTAGTGTCCGTCCCTGGGGGAGTGGTAAGAGGGGGTGTGGCAGGTGGGCGGAGGATGTCCTCAAAGCGGAGCCCCAGGCTAGTTGTCCAGGGTGTCCAGTCAATCCAGTGTGGATGTCTCTCTGAGAGGCGTAGTTGTTGAGGTGAGAGACCAGGCGTACGCGGAGTGGGTCGACACTGTTCCAGCCCTCCATGATGCTTAGGTAGCGGGCCGTCTCTGACAGACACTCCCTGAAGCCCAGGCTGCGGTAGTCCTTGGCCAGGGCGTGGGCTTCAAAATACCCTACCAGGAGAGGGAGGCAGAGGGTCAGGAGCAGGAACTACAACACACAGGAGTATACAGAGCACTACACAACTAGAGGAACGAAAGGACATGGAGACACTTGGTTCTAATTCTGTGTTGGAGCTTGGAGGATATGCCTAGTTCCCGACAAATATGCAGAAGTTTTTCTAGAAGTTTCCCTATCACAACATGTTTTTTACAGGCTGTCATCATAAATCAAATCTTTGTATTGTTTTGGTATTGACTCACCTTGTCCGCTGGCAGCATGTACCATCTTCAAATGATCTACAGTAATCTGCAAAATTTCAGCTTTTTCCAATTTTGACGATCCCTGTGACAAAAATTCGATTAGATTGTGTTACGTGTAAAATAACAGTCCTAACCAACAGACGTAGAAAAGGCGGAAGTTGACTACTGAGATGAATATACTCTGAATCCAATAGGTCTGTATGGTATATACAGTTGTCTGTAGCCTTACCTGCTTCTCAAACGCACTTGGCACAAGTCTTCTGAGATCAGTCAGGCTGTTGTTGATTCGGTCACGTCGCCGTTTCTCAATAATCTGTGGATGAGAGCGAGGTGTAATTAGATGTTTGCGTCTCCGACAGCATATCAAGGTGATGGTGAACCTTAATAATGGAAATATATATGGAGTATAATTATGCAAGAGAAATGTAATACTCACTCCTCTGCGTCGTTTTCTGGCTTGAGTTTGAGTGGTTTTCGGGGGTGACATCAAGTCATGCGGAGAGTCAAGGTTTCTGAAATAATCAAAGTCATTTTCATTCAGTTTCAATAAAATATTGGTGACGATAGGCTTCAAGAGAGATACACTGTGTAGAGATGCGTGATTTAGATTAGACTACCACAAAAACAAAAAAAAATACACATTAGGTTTATATCAGAATGACAAATTAATTGATTTTCTCATTAAAAAAAATATTTCCTATTCTTCATAACTGAATTTTCAACATACACATTTTCGTCACCACTGTCCTTCTCCACTTCTATATTGTCATCAAGTTCGCTATCAGATGAACAGCTGTAATTGTATTTTCGTCTCATTTTGCTCCAGAATCCCAAGTAGCAATATTCAGTATAGATTGTCCCTCAATGTGATCTCCGCAAATCCTGTGAAAGCGACGTGTCCACGCAACTGTTTAAAGTCAAACCTTGTTCTCAGGGTATTATTTTCAGACCATGTAGCTTAAAATGAGAGGGGCGGGGAATAGGCGGGCTCTAAAAGTACTAAGCCTATTAAAATCAAACTGACGTTTGAGTGACATGTTTTGTTGTTTTCGTTCAATGATGGCGGGGCTTCTCTGAATGCCAGTATGGGCGATACAAATATAATCCGTAGACTCCAACTGTAGGTCTACCATTAGTTAAAGATGCGCGATTTCCTGGTCAAATTCTAATAGTTTGCTTAATTTCATTTTACGCAAAAAAAAAACAAATGTTGCATTCTAATAGTTTGCCTAATGTCTGTTTACGTCAACAACGAAATGTTTTATTTTATTTCATTATTTTTTTGTACCCTTATTTTACAATGTAAAGTTACTGAGAACAGGTTCTCATTTACAGCAATGACCTGGAAAATAGTTACAGGGAGAGGAGGGAGGGATGAACGAGCCAATTGGAAATTTAAGAGAATGGAGGCATAGAAATAGCGCACATAGAACTGATCTAACACTTCTTAGACTTGCTTTCAACAAAAATGACATCTATAATTCCATTTTCTATGTGAATTTGGTCGAGTAGCCGAAACTGATACATATTGCATCTTTAAGACAACCCACAGAATATGTTTTCAATCACCATTCAATAAATAGTTTTAACCTCCTCAAGGATGTGTCCCAAATAGCACACTATTCTCCATAAAATGCACTACTTTTGACCAGATCCCTATAGCCACTTGGTGCTCAAACCAAGACTCCCAGGCAGCCAGCCTGTCAGTCGGTCCTCAGCCCCCCTGTTGAGCTCCCAGTCAGGGGCCACAGGAACCATTAGCCCAAGAGCTCTCGCCTTCTTCACTGGTGTGTAGTGTAACAGGACTCATGGGCCATTAGGCAGAGTGTGTTGTTCATTGTATGCTGTCAGCTGTGTGGGTCAACAGCAGCATTGATCGGACTGGAGGCCCCAGTGGCTCTTGTTGCTTCAGTTGCCAAGCACTTCTAGGAAGTTCCCTGTTCTGAAGAGCAACCAGGTGAATTGACTGGCTCAAGGAGCCTGAATGGCACCCCTCACCCAGGAAACATTCAGCCAGTAATTGGAGAAAGAAAAGCCTGACACTGACAGATCTTAACCACGGGCAAAACTAGATGTTTCTCCAGAGTTGAGTCAACAGTTGTCTGTCTCTGTTCTGTTCCCAGCAGCACCTTGGAGCAGGTCTCTGCCCTGTCTGTCTCTGTTCTGTTCCCAGCAGCACCTTGGAGCAGGTCTCTGCCCTGTCTGTCTCTGTTCTGTTCCCAGCAGCACCTTGGAGCAGGTCTCTGCCCTGTCTGTCTCTGTTCTGTTCCCAGCAGCACCTTGGAGGAGAGCACCTGTTTCCCTGGCCTGTCCATTAGCTCAGTTGTTAACTTGTTGGCACTTGGAGTTGATTCCAAGGAGCAGCTGCACACACACACACACACACACACACACACACACACACACACACACACACACACACACACACACACACACACACACACACACACACACACACACACACACACACACACACACCCCTGGACAGTCTCCCTGCTGGACAGTCTCCCTGATGGACAGTCTCCCTGCTGTACAGTCCCCCTGCTGTACAGTCTCCCTGCTGTACAGTCTCCCTGCTGTACAGTCCCCCTGCTGGACAGTCTCCCTGCTGTACAGTCCCCCTGCTGGACAGTCTCCCTGCTGTACAGTCCCCCTGCTGTACAGTCTCCCTGCTGGACAGTCTCCCTGCTGGACAGTCTCCCTGCTGTACAGTCTCCCTGCTGTACAGTCTCCCTGCTGTACAGTCTCCCTGCTGGACAGTCTCCCTGCTGTACAGTCTCCCTGCTGGACAGTCTCCCTGCTGTACAGTCCCCCTGCTGGACAGTCTCCCTGCTGTACAGTCCCCCTGCTGGACAGTCTCCCTGCTGGACAGTCTCCCTGCTGTACAGTCTCCCTGCTGTACAGTCTCCCTGCTGGACAGTCTCCCTGCTGGACAGTCTCCCTGCTGTACAGTCTCCCTGCTGGACAGTCTCCCTGCTGGACATTCTCCCTGCTGGACATTCTCCCTGCTGGACTGTCTCCCATTCTCGGGCTGGAGAGTCTCCCTGCTAGACAGTCTCCCTGGACAATCTCACAGGACAATCTCCCTAGACAGCTTCCCCTGGACAGCCTCCCCTGGACTGCCTCCCTGGACAGCCTCCCTGGACAGCCTCCCTGGACAGCCTCCCTGTGTTATTCTCTCTGTATTCCAGAATGCTTAGGGAGTTATGACAGGCCTTTGGCAAGACAGTCCACTGACCTAACAACTCAGCCAGATCAACGACAACCACTTGCTTTACCTTGACCCCAGACAGAAGCCGAACATGGCCCCTCTGTGACTTTCCCCTGAGCTTCAGTGGATTTAGGAGGCGTCGCTCCAAGTCTGTTTATGGAGCTATTAGCCCTAATCAGGCTCTACGGTGGTGCTGCTACATCTACACTAGGTATGCGTAACAAATGGCACCCTATTCCATATATAGTGCAGTACTTTTGCACTACCCTGGTCAAAAGTAGTGCACTATATACACTTTAGGGTGCCATTTGGGATACACTAGCCAAGACTGGTGGTCAGATGGTTTCCATTAGCCAGACACAAACCGTTCTCCTCACACTGACTACTGTCAAGGCCTTCTGTATTAGTACTGAATTATTTGTGTTCATTATACACAATTATGTTACTTTCCCCAGCAAACCAATTATGTTACTTTCCCCAGCAAACCAATGATGTTACTTTCCCCAGCAAACCAATGATGTTACTTTCCCCAGCAAACCAATTATGTTACTTTCCCCAGCAAACCTATTATGTTACTTTCCCCAGCAAACCAATTTTGTTGCTTTCCCCAGCAAACCAATTTTGTTGCTTTCCCCAGCAAACCAATTTTGTTACTTTCCCCAGCAAACCAATTTTGTTGCTTTCCCCAGCAAACCAATTTTGTTGCTTTCCCCAGCAAACCAATTTTGTTGCTTTCCCCAGCAAACCAATTGTGTTGCTTTCCACAGCAAACCAATTTTGTTGCTTTCCCCAGCAAACCAATTGTGTTGCTTTCCACAGCAAACCAATTTTGTTGCTTTCCCCAGCAAACCAATTGTGTTGCTTTCCCCAGCAAACCAATTTTGTTGCTTTCCCCAGCAAACCAATTGTGTTGCTTTCCCCAGCAAACCAATTTCAACCCTCATATCTCTTCTGGATGCTTGGATGTTTGCCCTCATGGCAATGGAACAATTATGTCTTCTGATTTGCAATAATTTGCCCTTAGTTCGTTTGCTTCGTCTTTATTTTACATGATTGTAGTATTATGACCTTACTGTAAAGAAATATAAATATGGCACCAGAACTATTATAATGAACTAATCCAAGAATCCCATGGACCATGAGCCTCATACTGGTTCTCAAGGCAGAGTCAGGAAGTTAAAAGCTATCAGAAAGCATTTGTTAGAGACCTGGCGTGTGCCCAGCTGCCTTCTTCAGTCTTCCCTCAGGTTTCCCTTTGTGACTGTTTGTGTGTGTGTCTGTGTGTGTGTGTGTGTCAGTGAGTGTGTGTGTGTGTTCAGGAGGTGCTGCTTCCCACAGCCCTGAGCTAATTCTGTGGTAATTCAATCTCCGTGTGAGCGGGTCCAGGCGAGCGTTATCACACCCGTCTACAGACCCTCTCTAGCTGGCTGAATGTGACACACACACACACACACACACACACACACACACACACACACACACACACACACACACACACACACACACACACACACACACACACACACACACACACACACACACACACACACACACACACACACACAGCAGGTAAGTCTCACAGGAACCTCCCAGGGTTGATTTACTGTGTCGACTGTGGGGTCTGTCGGCAGCAACGGCACTCACAGGCCTCCTGCGTCCTGTGTGCACACCACCAAGACATCTTATATCTGTCATGCAACAACTGCAAGAGAATAAGGGAGGGTGTGTGTGTGTGTGTGTGTGTGTGTGTGTGTGTGTGTGTGTGTGTGTGTGCGTGCGTGCGTGTGTGTGTGTGTGTGTGAGTGAGTGTTGACTGACTGCATGGTAAGGATTAATTTCTTGATCATCATTCTTAACCTACTACTGTAAGAGAACACATTAGTAAATCAATAATTCAAAGTTCTCATTTAATGTAATAATTAGAATCCTAAATAGACAAAGGCATTTAAAAAGAGAGAGTAAATAAATGCCACACAATATACCACATAGTGACTTCAGAGACTTATAGTGTGTCCCAAATAACACCCTATTTCCTATGTAGTGCACTACTTTTGATGAGGTCTCTGGACAAAGTAGTGCACTATATAGGGAATAGGGTGTTATTTGGGACAGAACCTTAGACATGCATCTCAGCGCTACCCATGGTGCTCCTAACCTGCCTGTGTCCCCCCCAGACACCCTCAGTACAACAATGTTATCGTATGGGCCACAGCTTCCTGTCTCCCTCCCACTGGTTCCAGTCTACACCCAGCCAGTCAGTCAGTCAGTCAGTCTGTACCCAGTCAGTCAGTCTACACCCAGTCAGTCAGTCAGTCTACACCCAGTCAGTCAGGCAGTCAGTCAGTCAGTCAGTCAGTCTACACCCAGTCAGTCAGTCAGGCAGTCAGTCAGTCAGTCAGTCAGTCTACACCCAGTCAGTCAGGCAGTCAGTCAGTCTGTACCCAGTCAGTCAGTCAGTCTACACCCAGTCAGTCAGTCTGTACCCAGTCAGTCAGGCAGTCAGTCAGGCAGTCAGTCAGTCTACACCCAGTCAGTCAGTCAGGCAGTCAGTCTGTACCCAATCAGTCAGTCAGTCTGTACCCAGTCAGTCAGGCAGTCAGTCAGTCATTCAGTCAGTCTACACCCAGGCAGTCAGTCAGTCAGTCAGTCTGCACTCAGTCAGGTAGTCAGTACCCAGTCAGTCAAGCAGTCAGTGTCAGGCAGGTACCCTGATCCACCAGGGATCTATAATATAGTGTGTGTCAGTCGGTCGACAGGTCAACCAGTCAGTCAGTTTCTATACCGGGACCAGACCAGACCCATTCCCACCAGCCATCAGACCAAAATACACCTTCCTTCTCGCTGTTCACCTTCCTACCTTTGTTGGCATCCATTAATGTTAGTGTGCGGTGGTTTCTGGACAGGTGAAACCTTGTAAAGGAGGATGTGTTCACTTCCGTGTTCCTCTGTTTAGTCAAAGGTTTGTTTTGATTTGTTTTGATGTGTATGTGACAAATTAAATTTGATTTGATTTGATTTGAATTGAAGACAGCTCCTCAGGTTACACACCAGTGACATCACATGGACTCGTCCTAAATGGCATCCTAGTCCCTAAACACTACATATAGTGCACTACGTTGGACCAGGGCTCACAGGGCATTTAGTGAATAGGGTGCTTTTAACTTAAACACTAACCTTCTCTTGAATTCTAGAATCTTCAAATAAAGTTTTCATAAACTATTCTAACCATTAACCCCAAATAAAACATATATATTTTAAACACTAAGTATTGGCAAACACTCCAATCTCCATCACAATATGTATGTTTGGTAGACTTGATGCATTCTTCCAAACCTACTGCCATATCTCCCCTGTAACAGAGTTCATATCACACCATAAGCAGGCACACTGTAATCCAATACACCTACTACCAGCATCCAGCCTTAAGCAATGACACAATGGTTGGAAGGCAGGCAAGGCAGCCCTAAAGACTGATTCCCAAACCAGCACAACAGGAGACAGCACATGAAGTCCTCACCAGGGAAGTGAGGACCAAAGAGAAAACAGCTTTTGAGGCCACACATTGTCCCTCGACCTACATTCCGGAAAAACAATGTTTGCATATCAATGAGAAAGTGGCAAAAACAAAAACTGGAGTGAAACGTAACTCTGGCTGGCTAAGATCATGAAATAAGAGGCTGGACCTGCTGCTATATATAGAGAGACTGGACCTGCTACTATATATAGAGAGACTGGACCTGCTAATATATATAGAGAGACTGGACCTGCTACTATATATAGAGAGAGACTGGACCTGCTGCTATATATAGAGAGAGACTGGACCTGCTGCTATATATAGAGAGAGACTGGACCTGCTGCTATATATAGAGAGACTGGACCTGCTAATATATATAGAGAGACTGGACCTGCTACTATATATAGAGAGAGACTGGACCTGCTGCTATATATAGAGAGAGACTGGACCTGCTGCTATATATAGAGAGACTGGACCTGCTAATATATATAGAGAGACTGGACCTGCTACTATATATAGAGAGAGACTGGACCTGCTGCTATATATAGAGAGAGACTGGACCTGCTGCTATATATAGAGAGACTGGACCTGCTACTATATATAGAGAGACTGGACCTGCTACTATATATAGAGAGAGACTGGACCTGCTGCTATATATAGAGAGAGACTGGACCTGCTGCTATATAGAGAGAGACTGGACCTGCTGCTATATATAGAGAGAGACTGGACCTGCTGCTATATATAGAGAGACTGGACCTGCTGCTATATATAGAGAGACTGGACCTGCTACTATATATAGAGAGAGACTGGACCTGCTGCTATATATAGAGAGACTGGACCTGCTGCTATATATAGAGAGACTGGACCTGCTACTATATATAGAGAGACTGGACCTGCTAATATATATAGAGAGACTGGACCTGCTACTATATATAGAGAGAGACTGGACCTGCTGCTATATATAGAGAGAGACTGGACCTGCTGCTATATATAGAGAGAGACTGGACCTGCTGCTATATATAGAGAGACTGGACCTGCTAATATATATAGAGAGACTGGACCTGCTACTATATATAGAGAGAGACTGGACCTGCTGCTATATATAGAGAGACTGGACCTGCTAATATATATAGAGAGACTGGACCTGCTACTATATATAGAGAGAGACTGGACCTGCTGCTATATATAGAGAGAGACTGGACCTGCTGCTATATATAGAGAGACTGGACCTGCTAATATATATAGAGAGACTGGACCTGCTACTATATATAGAGAGAGACTGGACCTGCTGCTATATATAGAGAGAGACTGGACCTGCTGCTATATATAGAGAGACTGGACCTGCTACTATATATAGAGAGACTGGACCTGCTACTATATATAGAGAGAGACTGGACCTGCTGCTATATATAGAGAGAGACTGGACCTGCTGCTATATATAGAGAGACTGGACCTGCTGCTATATATAGAGAGAGACTGGACCTGCTGCTATATATAGAGAGAGACTGGACCTGCTGCTATATATAGAGAGACTGGACCTGCTGCTATATATAGAGAGAGACTGGACCTGCTGCTATATATAGAGAGAGACTGGACCTGCTGCTATATATAGAGAGACTGGACCTGCTGCTATATATAGAGAGACTGGACCTGCTACTATATATAGAGAGACTGGACCTGCTAATATATATAGAGAGACTGGACCTGCTACTATATATAGAGAGACTGGACCTGCTGCTATATATAGAGAGAGACTGGACCTGCTGCTATATATAGAGAGACTGGACCTGCTACTATATATAGAGAGACTGGACCTGCTAATATATATAGAGAGACTGGACCTGCTACTATATATAGAGAGAGACTGGACCTGCTGCTATATATAGAGAGAGACTGGACCTGCTGCTATATATAGAGAGACTGGACCTGCTACTATATATAGAGAGACTGGACCTGCTACTATATATAGAGAGAGACTGGACCTGCTGCTATATATAGAGAGAGACTGGACCTGCTAATATACGTATACAGAGAGAGACTGGACCTGCTACTATATATAGAGAGAGACTGGACCTGCTGCTATATAGAGAGAGAGACTGGACCTGCTAATATACGTATATAGAGAGAGAGACTGGACCTGCTACTATATATAGAGAGACTTGACCTGCTACTATATATAGAGAGAGACTGGACCTGCTGCTATATATAGAGAGAGACTGGACCTGCTAATATACGTATATAGAGAGAGACTGGACCTGCTACTATATATAGAGAGAGACTGGACCTGCTACTATATATAGAGAGACTGGACCTGCTGCTGTAGAGAGAGAGAGACTTGACCTGCTAATATATATAGAGAGACTGGACCTGCTAATATACGTATATAGAGAGAGACTGGACCTGCTACTATATATAGAGAGAGACTGGACCTGCTAATATACGTATATAGAGAGACTGGACCTGCTACTATATAGAGAGAGGGACTGGATCTGCTGCTATATATAGAGAGAGACTGGACCTGCTACTATATATAGAGAGACTGGACCTGCTACTATATATAGAGAGAGAGACTGGACCTGCTACTACATAGACAGAGAGACTGGACCTGCTGCTATATAGATAGAGACTGGACCTGCTACTATATAGAGAGAGAGACTGGATCTGCTAGTATATAGACAGAGAGACTGGATCTGGTACTATATATAGAGAGAGACTGGACCTGCTACTATATAGAGAGAGGGACTGGATCTGCTGCTATATAGATAGAGACTGGACCTGCTACTAAATAGAGAGAGAGACTGGACCTGCTACTATATAGAGAGACTGGATCTGCTACTATATATATAGAGAGACTGGACCTGCTACTATCTATAGAGAGACTGGATCTGCTACTATATATATAGAGAGACTGGACCTGATACTATATAGAGAGAGGGACTGGATCTGCTGCTATATAGATAGAGACTGGACCTGCTACTATATAGTGAGAGAGACTGGATATGCTAGTATATAGACAGAGAGACGGGATCTGCTACTATCTATAGAGAGACTGGATCTGCTACTCTATAGAGAGACTGGACCTGTTACTATAGAGAGAGAGAGAGAGAGACTGGACCTGCTACTATATAGAGAGACTGGACCTGTTACTATAGAGAGAGAGAGAGAGACTGGACCTGCTACTATATAGAGAGACTGGACCTGTTACTATAGAGAGAGAGAGAGAGAGAGAGACTGGACCTGCTACTATATAGAGAGACTGGACCTGTTACTATAGAGAGAGACTGGCTACATGTCCATGACCTGCTACATGTCAGCTGCCTTTGTTGCAGTAAAGTCTTCCTTTGCCAGTGGAAGCACAGTACCAGCTGGCAGCCTCAGACCTGTGGGAAATTCTGTTGTGGTTAATAATTGATTCCGGCCTGCCAGCCCCATTACTTTCTACTGCATTGAAACTTTCAGCGGCCTGCAGAAAGCCTTTTAGTGTTAGTACAGCCCCCTTTCTCTCTCTCTCTCTCTCCCTCTCTCTCTCTCTCCCTCTCAATTTCAATTTCAATTTCAATTTATGGGGCTTTATTGGCATGTTTTCTCATGGTTTGGTTGGGTCTAATTGTGTTGCTGTCCTTGGGATCTGTGGGGTCTGTTTGTGTTTGTGAACAGAGCCCCAGGACCAGCTTGCTTAGGGGACTCTTCTCCATGTTCATTTCTCTGTAGGTGATGGCTTTGTTATGGAAGGTTTGGGAATCACTTCCTTTTAACAGCTCTTTTCTGGACTCTGATAATTAGCGGGTATCGGCCTAATTATGTTCTGCATGCATTATTGTTTTTTACGTTATACACTGTGGATATTTTTGCAGAATTCTGCATGCGGAGTCTCAATTTGGTGTTTGTCCCATTTTGTGAATTCTTGGTTGGTAAGCGGACCCCAGACCTCACAAACATAAAGGGCAATGGGTTCCGCCTTTGTGCAAGGAGGAGCAGGAGGAGCACTGCCAGAGCCCTGCAAAATGACCTCCAGCATGCCACAAATGTGCATGTGTCTGCTCAAACGGTCAGAAACAGACTCCATGAGGGTGGTATGAGGGCCCGACGTCCACAGGTGGGGGTTGTGCTTACAGCCCAACACCGTGCAGGACGTTTGGCATTTGCCAGAGAACACCAAGATTGGCAAATTCGCCACTGGCGCCCTGTGTTCTTCACAGATGAAAGCAGGTTCACACTGAGCACATGTGACAGACGTGACAGAGTCTGGAGACGCCGTGGAGAACGTTCTGCTGCCTGCAACATCCTCCAGCATGACCGGTTTGGCGGTGGGTCAGTCATGGTGTGGGGTGGCATTTCTTTGGGGGGCCGCACAGCCCTCCATGTGCTCGCCAGAGGTAGCCTGACTGCCATTAGGTACCGAGATGAGATCCTCAGACCCCTTGTGAGACCATATGCTGGTGCGGTTGGCCCTGGGTTCAAGTAGACTGTGATTTTGCTGTGATCTGATAGGGGTGTCAGTCTCTCTCTGTCTCTCTCTCTCTTTATGTCTACCTCTCTTTCTGTCTCTGTCTGTCTGTCTGTCTGTCTGTCTCTCTCTCTCTCCGTCTCTCTCTGTCTCTTTCTCTCTCGCTCCGTCTCTCTCTCTCTCTCTCTCTCCGTCTCTCTCTCTCTCTCTCTCTCTCTCCGTCTCTCTGTCTCTCTCTGTCTCTCTGTATCTCTGTCTCTCTCTCAGTCTCTGTGACACTTATTCTCTCTTTTCCTCCTTTCTTTTTTCCTTTCTCATTATCTCTCCATTACTCCCTCTCCATTACTCCCTCTCTTTTTAATCCCAATTTCACCATCTGTTAATGTAGTTACATACAATACACCAGACAGCCAACCCACTGATGGTGGAGAGAGAGAGAGAGAGAGAGAGAGAGAGAGAGAGAGAGAGAGAGAGGAAGAGATAGAGAGAGAGAGAGAGAGAGAGAGAGAGAGAGAGAGAGAGAGGAAGAGATAGAGAGAGAGAGAGAGAGAGAGAGAGAGAGAGAGAGAGAGAGAGAGAGATGTAGTAGTTAATGTAGTTACATACAGTACATCAGACAGCCAATGCTTTTGGGATTTTGCCTATTTGCCTCCTGTTTACGTAGGCCCACAGTCAACCACGACCAGCAACAGGCAAGACGCACACACCCACGCACACACACACACATGCATTTTCCCCCCTATGAAAGCGTGGCATCACAACATGTTGTACCATTAATAATAAATGAATACTAAACACCGTACTACTATGTCTAGTGCCAATCTTCCCAATCCAACACTGCCATTCAATGTAAAGGAGATGGCTTTATTCAATGTAAAGGCGCTGAAATGCAGGGATAAGGTGTGGTGGCTTGTTGTCATGGCAATTCACCAATCTGTCGTTGTTACCTCCAATGGGATAATCATCACACTGTTATTAGAACACAGACACCCCCCACATCATCACACTGTTATTAGAACACAGACACCCCCCATATCATCACACTGTTATTAGAACACAGACACCCCCCACATCATCACACTGTTATCAGAACACAGACATTCCCCCTCCGTCCCTCCTCCTCCCCCCTCCCTCCCTCCCTCCCTCCTCCTCCCTCCTCCCTCCCTCCCATCGACCCAAATGTGTTGGTCATGCATTATTAAGTGCAGTCATGTGTTGAGATGGTGTTGTTGGTCGGTGATTGGTTGTCAGGGTCTAACACATGTCTAATGAAAGGTAAGTGTTCTACCCATCCAATTAGTCCACAATTAGGGTCACCGCTTTCACATCTGTTCTCCTCACTCAGCCCATGGCTGACTGCTGACTACCCAGCAGGGAGTGAAAGGGGAGGATGAGGGTGATTGGAGGAAGGGGTAGGGGGGGTTGGAGACTGTCACATTAAATTAGTTGGCTGTCACATTATGTCTTGTGTTTCAATATCCTGATTTTCGAGAACAAATTTTGTTTTGGTGTGGAATTCCACTGTTTTGTGTGTGTAATGTGTGTGTAATGTGTGTGTAACGTGTGTGTAACGTGTGTGTAATGTGTGTGTAATGTGTGTGTAATGTGTGCGTAATGTGTGCGTAATGTGTGTGTAACGTGTGTCTAACGTGTGTGTAACGTGTGTGTAATGTGTGTGTAATATGTGTGTAATGTGTGTGTAACGTGTGTGTAACGTGTGTGTAATGTGTGTGTAATATGTGTGTAATGTGTGTGTAACGTGTGTGTAATGTGTGTGTAATGTGTATGTAATGTGTATGTAATATGTGTGTAATGTGTGTGTAACGTGTGTGTAATGTGTGTGTAATGTGTGTGTAATGTGTGTGTAATGTGTATGTAATGTGTGTGTAATGTTTGTGTAATGTGTGTGTAATGTGTGTGTAATGTGTGTGTAATGTGTATGTAATGTGTGTGTAATGTGTGTGTAACGTGTGTGTAACGTGTGTGCAATGTGTGTGTAATGTGTGTGTAATGTGTGTGTAACGTGTGTGTAACGTGTGTGTAATGTGTGTGTAATATGTGTGTAATGTGTGTGTAACGTGTGTGTAACGTGTATGTAATGTGTGTGTAATGTGTGTGTAATGTGTGCGTAATGTGTGCATAATGTGTGTGTAACGTGTGTGTAACGTGTGTGCAATGTGTGTGTAATGTGTGTGTAACGTGTGTGTAACGTGTGTGTAATGTGTGTATAATGTGTGTGTAATGTGTGTGTAACGTGTGTGTAACGTGTGTGTAATGTGTTTGTAATGTGTGTGTAATGTGTGTGTAATGTGTGTGTAATGTGTGTGTAATGTGTGTGTAATGTGTGTGTAACGTGTGTGTAATGTGTGTGTAATGTGTGTGTAATGTGTGTGTAATGTGTGTGTAATGTGTGTGTGTATTTGTTTGAGGATCATAGTAAAGACACCCTGTACATAGAAAAGTGCCATTTAGGACACAGCTTGTGATTGTAGTGTCCCCTGTACAGCTTGTGATTGTAGTGTCCCCTGTGCAGCTTGTGATTGTAGTGTCCCATGTGCAGCTTGTGATTGCAGTGTCCCCTGTACAGCTTGTGATTGCAGTGTCCCATGTGCAGCTTGTGATTGTAGTGTCCCATGTGCAGCTTGTGATTGTAGTGTCCCATGTGCAGCTTGTGATTGTAGTGTCCCATGTGCAGCTTGTGATTGTAGTGTCCCATGTGCAGCTTGTGATTGTAGTGTCCCATGTGCAGCTTGTGATTGTAGTGTCCCATGTGCAGCTTGTGATTGTAGTGTCCCATGTGCAGCTTGTGATTGTAGTGTCCCCTGTGCAGCTTGTGATTGTAGTGTCCCATGTGCAGCTTGTGATTGCAGTGTCCCATGTGCAGCTTGTGATTGCAGTGTCCCCTGTGCAGCTTGTGATTGTAGTGTCCCATGTGCAGCTTGTGATTGTAGTGTCCCATGTGCAGCTTGTGATTGTAGTGTCCCCTGTGCAGCTTGTGATTGTAGTGTCCCCTGTGCAGCTTGTGATTGTAGTGTCCCCTGTGCAGCTTGTGATTGTAGTGTCCCATGTGCAGCTTGTGATTGTAGTGTCCCATGTGCAGCTTGTGATTGTAGTGTCCCCTGTGCAGCTTGTGATTGTAGTGTCCCATGTGCAGCTTGTGATTGCAGTGTCCCATGTGCAGCTTGTGATTGCAGTGTCCCCTGTGCAGCTTGTGATTGTAGTGTCCCATGTGCAGCTTGTGATTGTAGTGTCCCATGTGCAGCTTGTGATTGCAGTGTCCCCTGTGCAGATTGTGATTGCAGTGTCCCCTGTGCAGATTGTGATTGCAGTGTCCCCTGTACAGCTTGCAGCACCTCCCAGCATTATGGACACAGAACAAGCAGTGTCTCAGTGAGAGGAGCAGCGGCCGCCCCCGTACCCCCACGTCCCCCCATCGGTGTGCTCTGCAGACTGGGGGCCTAAAGGCACAGAGAGAAGATCAAAGCAGGAGGCATGAAAAGGCTCCCATCACACAAGTAAGCCTCCTCCCTACATACACACACACAGAGCCTTGAGCCTCTCGCCCCCCTTCATACAGCAGCCGCCCGTGGAGGCTGTGAGGAGAGGGCAGGTCCCAAGGCCGTGTGAGCCTGACAACAGATGGCTGAGACTGGGGAGCACGGACCATAACACAAGCCCCCTGCTGGAGCTCAGAGCTGGCAACAACATCTCAAGGACATTCTCCATGCCTGTGAGAGAAAGTGGGCTTGTCCGACTTCACAGCTGACATGATGCGTTACGGGTAACTTATGACTGACTGTGACTCTTCATATAATAATGACTAGTTATTTAGGATGCAAAGTGATCAGTAGATCAGACCAAGGCCATGTGATTATTCCACAATTTGGCAGAACTCCATGCCCAAATATGGGCACCATGGCTCTTCCTATAAATAGTATAAATAGTTGTGGTTAAATCACACTGCAGTCTGTGCTTTCATACAGACTCAAATCAATCACAACGTTCCCATTTATTTAAAAAAAACATTTGTCGTTCTCAGAGTTATCTGTTTAGACAAGTGGCTTTCCCTGGACAAAGATTTTTTCCATCACGTTGTGGGTTGAGAAGGTAACATTGTTGACACAGGCCTGTCATAACTAAATAAAAGCCTGTACTAAAGCATCTAGAGTAATCCTGTAGGATTAGGTGGAAGGTCCTGGTCTACAGGTGAAGGATTACTCCTCTATACACAGAGTAGGGACCGGTGGATTACTCCTCTATACACAGAGTAGGGACCGGTGGATTACTCCTCTATACACAGAGCAGGGACAGGTGGATTACTCCTCTATACACAGAGTAGGGACCGGTGGATTACTCCTCTATACACAGAGCAGGGACAGGTGGATTACTCCTCTGTACACAGAGCAGGGACAGGTGGATTATTACTCCTCTATACACAGAGTAGGGACAGGTGGATTACTCCTCTATACACAGAGCAGGGACAGGTGGATTACTCCTCTATACACAGAGCAGGGACAGGTGGATTACTCCTCTATACACAGAATAGGGACAGGTGGATTACTCCTCTATACACAGAGTAGGGACAGGTGGATTACTCCTCTATACACAGAGCAGGGACAGGTGGATTACTCCTCTATACACAGAGTAGGGACAGGGGAAGGATTACTCCTCTATACACAGAGCAGGGACAGGTGGATTACTCCTCTATACACAGAGTAGGGACAGGTGGATTACTCCTCTATACACAGAGCAGGGACAGGTGGATTACTCCTCTATACACAGAGCAGGGACAGGGGAAGGATCACTTTTCTATACACAGAGCAGGGACAGGTGGATTACTCCTCTATACACAGAGTAGGGACAGGGGAAGGATCACTTCTCTATACACAGAGCAGGGACAGGTGGATTACTCCTCTATACACAGAGTAGGGACAGGTGGATTACTCCTCTATACACAGAGCAGGGACAGGTATATTACTTCTCTATACACAGAGCAGGGACAGGTGGATTACTCCTCTATACACAGAGCAGGGACAGGTGGATTACTCCTCTATACACAGAGTAGGGACAGGTGGATTACTCCTCTATACACAGAGCAGGGACAGGTATATTACTTCTCTATACACAGAGCAGGGACAGGTGGATTACTCCTCTATACACAGAGCAGGGACAGGTGGATTACTCCTCTATACACAGAGTAGGGACAGGTGGATTACTCCTCTATACACAGAGCAGGGACAGGTGGATTACTCCTCTATACACAGAGCAGGGACAGGTGGATTACTCCTCTATACACAGAGCAGGGACCGGTGGATTACTCCTCTATACACAGAATAGGGACAGGTGGATTACTCCTCTATACACAGAGTAGGGACCGGTGGATTACTCCTCTATACACAGAGCAGGGACCGGTGGATTACTCCTCTATACACAGAGCAGCAGGGACCGGTGGGTTACTCCTCTATACACAGAGTAGGGACAGGTGGATTACTCCTCTATACACAGAGCAGGGACAGGTATATTACTTCTCTATACACAGAGTGGGGACAGGTGAAGGGCATAGGTGAAGAGGAGAATAACATTCCCAGAAGTGAATGGGAAAAGGACAAACCCTCAGTCCACACCGATCAGGAAGTGGTTGCTGTGACAAGTGAAAGGCTGTATAAACTTGCCCGAGGTCTCAGAAAGGAAAAATAACTTTCTCAACTGTCAAATCTTCGGGATGTCTTAGCTCTGTGAATATACAAGGACCTGCACACGTGATTCTTACTGAGTCAACATAATACATCAACATCCAGATGTATAGTATGTTACACACACATGCACACGCACATGCATAAATACATTGCACACACACAGAGCACTGCAGCTATCTGACTCAAGGTTACAGCAGACACACTGGTAGTGAATGTGACCCCACCATTACTCGTTTTCTTAAAAGGTTAAAACAAGCAGCTTCAGATTTGAAATAACCCCACTTCGTCAAATGATGTGTCCCAAATGGCACCCTATTCCCTGTGGGCCCTGGCCAAAAGTAGTGCACTAAATAGTGAATAGTGTGCCAAACTTCCTCTCAACCTCCCTCTGCACCCGAGGATCCTGTCTCCATTATTCATGAGCCCTCAGGTTGGGCCCTGGGAACAAACCTGACGAGGCCCTGAGTCAATAAAAGGCACTGGCCGCCACAATGGCCTCAGCCTCCAACTACACAACTACACTGTTGACAGACACCGTCACAAAGGAGCAGACAGGGGCTCCCCCTACGTTCTCACACAAAGAAGAATGAGTCAGTGTGCTGCGGCTCCTAGCTGCTGTTTGTACAGTATATAAAGCCAGTGTTGGCCCCATCAATAGGGGACTGGAGTGTTGATGAAACGCTGGGAGAAAGGCCTCCTCTGTGACTGCCAGGGAGAGTTCATGTTCATTACAGGGTATCTCGGGGCTCTACAGCCTGCTAGATGGCACCTGGCTCCACCCTGGGTGAGAAGACAACAATGTATCCTCTTATTAGGGTGGTAAACAGCATGCTATAGAATACTGGGATGTTAGACTTTAGAATGCTGGGATGTTAGACTTTAGAATGCTGGGATGTTAGACTTTAGAATACTGGGATGTTAGACTTGAGAATACTGGGATGTTAGACTTTAGAATGCTGGGATGTTAGACTTTAGAATACTGGGATGTTAGACTTTAGAATACTGGGATGTTAGACTTGAGAATACTGGGATGTTAGACTTTAGAATACTGGGATGTTAGACTTTAGAATACTGGGATGTTAGACTTGAGAATACTGGGATGTTAGACTTTAGAATGCTGGGATGTTAGACTTGGAAGTACAAGTGCTGCACCAGATCAAGACGCTCACATACAAGACTTAAGACTTCAATAAAGGCACTGTAGGGAATCTAAAAAGCCCCTTTCATTCAATGCAATACAGTATTGACAATACAATTAAGTTCAGTATTGATAGTCAAAAAGCTTTACTGCCCCCTGCTGGAAACAACAGCACTCTGTGTTAGGAATGGGTTCATCTTGGAAAACTCGGGAAAAAATTGGAAAAAAATGTGTCAGATACTCGATTTATGTAACATAGTCTGTCCACAAAAGATCAGGAATGTGCAAATGGGACTTTGAGTTGATTAGATTTAGCAACCGTTCTAGAACTGGAAACCTTGACGGAACAAACAGCAAATGTTCCTGGGACCCGACTTGTTGTGTTATAAAAGGCACAGGAGAGTAAACATTATAGCTATCAGTTTGTCCGCATGACGGTCCGCCTGTCCGTCTGTCCGTCCGCCTGTCCGTCTGTCTGTCCCCCTGTCTGTCTGTCCGTCCGCCTGTCCGCCTGTTGGTCCGCCTGTCCATCTGTCCGTCCGCCTGTCCGTCCGCCTGTCCGCCTGTCCATCTGTCCACCCATCCGCCCGTCTGTCCGTCCGCCTGTCCGCCTGTCCGCCTGTCCGTCCGCCTGTCCGCCTGTCCATCTGTCCACCCATCCGCCCGTCTGTCTGTCCATCCATCCACCCGTCTGTCTGTCCACCCATGGTTATGGAGCCAGTGTTGTTTGTGTCAGCTGACCCAGTTATTGTCTATCTGCCTTTCCATCTAGCAGACTCTGGGGAAGTGGGTGTCTATTGTTGAGAGTTCAGGCCGTCCTTCCTGGTAGCTAATACTGAATACATTGTTACACAGTGCCTGGATAAAGGTCTCTGTGCCAGTCAATGTTGTAGACTTCTATGTCTTCAGTATTCCGGATCAGAGAACTGATGCTTCAGGATAAACTTTACTCTGCATGACAATAACACATGGACCTCAGTGACCCCCATCCCTATTACTGAGGTTCTGCGTTACTGCGTGCGTGCACTGCATGATGGGACAAAAACATCCCTGCCGGCCAAACCCTCCCTTAACCCGGATGACGCTGGGCTAACTGTTCGACAGAGCCTGGACTCGAACCAGGATATCTAGTGACACAGCAAGCACTGTGGTGCAGTGCCTTAGATCACTGCACCCCTCGGGAGGCGCCTGGTTTCATACCCTCTGGTTAACAAAACCCACTGGGTGTTGGTCTACAGACTGATCGTATAATCTAGCCACATACCCAGCAAATAGACTTGTAACAGTCCCAATTATTGTCTCTTTTACAGTCAGTATGTTATGTTGACCCCTGAGTTTAGGTTGTTTTTACAGTCAGTATGTTATGTTGACCCCTGAGTTTAGGTTGTTTTTACAGTCAGTGTGTCATGTTGACCCCTGAGTTCAGGTTGTTTTTACAGTCAGTGTGTTACGTTGACCCTTGAGTTCAGGTTGTTTTTTATAGTCAGTATGTTACGTTGACCCTTGAGTTCAGGTTGTTTTTATAGTCAGTATGTTACGTTGACCCCTGAGTTCAGGTTGTTTTTATAGTCAGTATGTTATGTTGACCCCTGAGTTCAGGTTGTTTTTATAGTCAGTATGTTATGTTGATCCCTGAGTTCAGGTTGTTTTTAGTCAGTATGTTATGTTGACCCCTGAGTTCAGGTTTTTTTTACAGTCAGTATGTTATGTTGACCCCTGAGTTCAGGTTGTATTTACAGTTAGTATGTTGTGTTGACACTTCAGTTCAAGTTTTGTTTAAGAATAGGTTAATTTCAGAAACTCAGAACTAAAATGTTATTTATTTGCTCCAGATACTCATTTTAAATTATGTAGTCTGTCCACTCGAGATTAGGAGTCTTTTTAGATTAAGCAATAGTGGTGGAACTGTGAACCCAGACAGCAGAGCAGGACAGTGGGAGGAGCTATAGGAGGACGGCCTCATTGTACTGGCTGATCTGTTGTACCATGAAAGGCAGAGGAGAGCAAACATTAGATCATATAAAGACTGGAACTATCCTCAGCATTACTGAAACATCAACAGGCAGAGTGAGACAGATATGATGCTGGCTGTGTGTGTCACTGTTGTCCTGGGCCTTCTCTCAGTGAGTGGCTCCCAGGCGGCCCCTTTAACCTGTGAGGATCTCCTGAGACCACTGGAGCTGAGCAGTGTCACTCAGGTACTATCCACTGAACTGTACTGTCTGTCTGTCTGTCCATCTACCTGTCTGTCTGTCCGTCTACCTGTCTGTCCGTCTACCTGTCTGTCCATCTACCTGTCTGTCTGTCTGTCTGTCTGTCCGTACGCCTGTCCGTCTGTACGTCTGTCTGTCTGTCCAACAATGATTAGAGAGACAGGGTTGTTTGTGTCAGCTGACCCAATTTATTGTCTATTTGCCTTTCCATCTTGCAGACTCTGGGGAAGTGGGTGTATATTGCTGAGAGTTCAGACCGTCCTTTCGGGGAACAAATACTGTATACCTTATTACACAGTGCCTGGATAGAGGTCTCTGTGCCGGTCGGTACCCAGAACAACATTCTTGACATCGCCCAGTTCCTTGGCTTCGGTATTCCACATCAAAATACTTTTGGATTCGGATGCTCCAGGATCAACTCTAACTTTACTCTGCATGACAATAGCACATGGACCTCAGTGAGCCCCATCCCTGTTACTGAGGTTCTCCTGACAACGTGCTCAGACTGCCTCCTGACCCTGGAGAAATGGGATGAGGATGGGAAGACCTACACCTCTCTAACACTCTACAGTAGGAGAAGGGAGCTCACTGCTACTGAACTGGACTTCTATAAGAAACAGGTGGATTGTCTCAGTCTGCCACCAGCGACGTTCATCGATCCAAAGAAAGATCTCTGTCTTGACACAACTCCACTCTTAGAAGATCAAATTGCGAAGGAAGTTGAGAATGCAGTTGAACTTATTTCAGAGATTCCAAGAATGCTCAGAAATGCATTTGAGGAATTAAAGAATTCTGTTTATCAGCCATTTTCTGATATTTTCGGTTAATGAGTAGTTGCCTCCTCCTCCCTGATTGGTTTGCTGCCCACCATGTATTCTACAGTAACCCAGGGTTACAGTACCTAACCCAGCAAACCTGTAAACAGTCCCTGATGCCTTGATGTGGGACCAAACTCCACTCTGCTCATGTTGCTCTACATTCAACACAATAAATCCAGATTAAGACAAGTGTGATTTACATTGTTTTGTTTGTCCCAATAATCAGCTACAATCGGGAGCATTTAAAAAGAAAAGGAAATCAAATAATGGGTGATAGTCTACTTCCGGGTTTCTCAAACTGGGTCCCGGGGCCCCCAAGGGAACGTTCGGTCCCCAGGACCGAGTTAGGGAAACCCTGTTCTACTGACATCACTGACAGTAGCCTACTCAACGTCTCTTATCGACAGCAGGACAGTCATTCCTAAAACATCAACCACTCAACATGTTTAGGTCATTGGTTCTTTTATTTGGCAGTTCACATGTTCCCTTGTCTTTAGCACAGAAAATAATGAGATGGTACATGTCATGTTGACAGAAGCCCAGAGCTTTATTCAGCGAAGCTTGAGACACATGGAGGGAGAACATTTGTACTGTAGTAGTCAGCTTGTGGAGGATGCAGGCAGATCGTTGTGACATATTTAAACAGAGTCATTGTAGTGTGCCGAATGTGGAGTATCCATTCTCTATGTATGGAACTACCAGAGAGAAGTTAACATCCACACTGGACAGGAAGTTAGACGTATAGCTTACACAGGCAGGATGCACCCCTAGTGGTTTCTTAGAATGAAGTCTATTTTTATTCTAGTTCTATCATTCTAATTCTAGATCACACCTTCTCCTAATAATTTTACATTTTTTCACCTTTATTTAACCCGGTAGGCAAGTTGAGAACAAGTTCTCATTTACAATTGCGACCTGGTCAATATAAAGCAAAACAGTGCGACACATACAACGACACAGAGTTACACATGGAGTAAAACAAACATACAGTCAATAATACAGTATAAACAAGTCTATATACGATGTGAGCAAATGAGGTGAGATAAATAAGGGAGGTAAAGGCAAAAAAAAGGCTGTGATGGCAAAGTAAATACAATATAGCAAGTAAAACACTGGAATGGTTGATTTGCAGTGGAAGAATGTGCAAAGTAGAGATATAAATAATGGGCTAAAAAGGAGCTAAATAAATAAATAAATACAGTAGGGGAAGAGGTACAGTGGGGCAAAAAAGTATTTAGTCAAATCAAATCAAATCAAATTTTATTTGTCACATACACATGGTTAGCAGATGTTAATGCGAGTGTAGCGAAATGCTTGTGCTTCTAGTTCCGACAATGCAGTAATAACCAACAAGTAATCTAACTAACAATTCCAAAACTACTGTCTTGTACACAGTGTAAGGGGATAAAGAATATGTACATAAGGATATATGATTGAGTGATGGTACAGAGCAGCATAGGCAAGATACAGTAGATGGTATCGAGTACAGTATATACATATGAGATGAGTATGTAAACAAAGTGGCATAGTTAAAGTGGCTAGTGATACATGTATTACATAAGGATACAGTCGATGATATAGAGTACAGTATATACGTATGCATATGAGATGAATAATGTAGGGTAAGTAACATTATATAAGGTAGCATTGTTTAAAGTGGCTAGTGATATATTTACATCATTTCCCATCAATTCCCATTATTAAAGTGGCTGGAGTTGAGTCAGTGTCAGTGTGTTGGCAGCAGCCACTCAATGTTAGTGGTGGCTGTTTAACAGTCTGATGGCCTTGAGATAGAAGCTGTTTTTCAGTCTCTCGGTCCCAGCTTTGATGCACCTGTACTGACCTCGCCTTCTGGATGATAGCGGGGTGAACAGGCAGTGGCTCGGGTGGTTGATGTCCTTGATGATCTTTATGGCCTTCCTGTGACATCGGGTGGTGTAGGTGTCCTGGAGGGCAGGTAGTTTGCCCCCGGTGATGCGTTGTGCAGACCTCACCACCCTCTGGAGAGCCTTACGTTTGAGGGCGGAGCAGTTGCCGTACCAGGCGGTAATACAGCCCGCCAGGATGCTCTCGATTGTGCATCTGTAGAAGTTTGTGAGTACTTTTGGTGACAAGCCAAATTTCTTCAGCCTCCTGAGGTTGAAGAGGCGCTGCTGCGCCTTCTTCACAATGCTGTCTGTGTGAGTGGACCAATTCAGTTTGTCTGTGATGTGTATGCCGAGGAACTTAAAACTTGCTACCCTCTCCACTACTGTTCCATCGATGTGGATAGGGGGGTGTTCCCTCTGCTGTTTCCTGAAGTCCACAATCATCTCCTTAGTTTTGTTGACGTTGAGTGTGAGGTTATTTTCCTGACACCACACTCCGAGGGCCCTCACCTCCTCCCTGTAGGCCGTCTCGTCGTTGTTGGTAATCAAGCCTACCACTGTTGTGTCGTCCGCAAACTTGATGATTGAGTTGGAGGCGTGCGTGGCCACGCAGTCGTGGGTGAACAGGGAGTACAGGAGAGGGCTCAGAACGCACCCTTGTGGGGCCCCAGTGTTGAGGATCAGCGGGGAGGAGATGTTGTTGCCTACCCTCACCACCTGGGGGCGGCCCGTCAGGAAGTCCAGTACCCAGTTGCACAGGGCGGGGTCGAGACCCAGGGTCTCGAGCTTGATGACGAGCTTGGAGGGTACTATGGTGTTGAATGCCGAGCTGTAGTCAATGAACAGCATTCTCACATAGGTATTCCTCTTGTCCAGATGGGTTAGGGCGGTGTGCAGTGTGGTTGAGATTGCATCGTCTGTGGACCTATTTGGGCGGTAAGCAAATTGGAGTGGGTCTAGGGTGTCAGGTAGGGTGGAGTCAGCCACCAATTGTGCAAGTTCTCCCACTTACAAAGATGAGAAAGGCCTGTAATTTTCATCATAGGTACACTTCAACTATGACAGAAAAATTATTTTTTTTAAATCCAGAAAATCACATTGTAGGATTTTTAATGAATTTATTTGCAAATTATGGTGGAAAATAAGTATTTGGTCACCTACAAACAAGCACAATTTCTGGCTCTCACAGACCTGTAACTTCTTCTTTAAGAGGCTCCTCTGTCCTCCACTCGTTACCTGTATTAATGGCACCTGTTTGAACTTGTTATCAGTATAAAAGACAGCTGTCCACAACCTCAAACAGTCACACTCCAAACTCCACTATGGCCAAGACCAAAGAGCTGTCAAAGGACACCAGAAACAAAATTGTAGACCTGCACCATGCTGGGAAGACTGAATCTGCAATAGGTAAGCAGCTTGGTTTGAATAAATCAACTGTGGGAGCAATTATTAGGAAATGGAAGACATACAAGACCACTGATTATCTCCCTCGATCTAGGGCTGCACGCAAGATCTCACCCCGTGGGGTCAAAATGATCACAAGAACGGTGAGCAAAAATCCCAGAACCACATGGGGGGGACCTAGTGAATGACCTGCAGAGAGCTGGGACCAAAGTAACAAAGCCTACCATCACACTATGCCGCCAGGGACTCAAATCCTGCATTGCCAGATGTGTCCCCCTGCTTAAGCCAGTACATGTCAAGGCCCGTCTGAATTTTGCTAGAGAGAATTTGGATGATTCCAGAAGAAGATTGGGAGAATGTCATATGGTCAGATGAAACCAAAATATAACTTTTTGGTAAAAACTCAACTCGTCGTGTTTGGAGGACAAAGAATGCTGAGTTGCATCCAAAGAACACCATACCTACTGTGAAGCATGGGGGTGGAAACATCATGCTTTGGGGCTGTTTTTCTGCAAAGGGACCAGGACGACTGATCCATGTAAAGGAAAGAATGAATGGGGCCATGTATCGTGAGATTTTGAGTGAAAACCTCCTTCCATCAGCAAGAGCATTGAAGATGAAACGTGGCTGGATCTTTCAGCATGACAATGATCCCAAACATACCGCCTGGGCAACGAAGGAGTGGCTTCGTAAGAAGCATTTCAAGGTCCTGGAGTGGCCTAGCCAGTCTCCAGATCTCAACCCTATAGAAAATATTTGGAGGGAGTTGAAAGTCCGTGTAGCCCAGCAACAGCCCCAAAACATCACTGCTCTAGAGGAGATCTGCATGGAATGGGCCAAAATACCAGCAACAGTGTGTGAAAACCTTGTGAAGACTTACAGAAAACGTTTGACCTCTGTCATTGCCAACAAAGGGGATATAACAAAGTATTGAGAAACTTTTGTTATTGACCAAATACTTATTTTCCACCATAATTTGCAAATAAATTCATTAAAAATCCTACAATGTGATTTTCAGGATTGTTTTTCTCATTTTGTCTGTCATAGTTGAAGTATACATATGATGAAAATTACAGGCCTCTCGCATCTTTTTAAGTGGGAGAACTTGCACAATTGGTGGCTGACTAAATACTTTTTTGCCCCACTGTAGCTGTTTGGGCTAAATTATAGATGGGCTATGTACAGGTGCAGTAATCTGTTAGCTGCTCTGACAGCTGGTGCTTAAAGCTAGTGAGGGAGATAAGTGTTTCCAGTTTCAGAGACTACTACTACCACAGAACTACTACTACTACTGCAGTACTATTACTACAATACTACTGGCCAGTCTTCTCTCACTTCTCCTGCAGGCGTTCCATCATGGCTGCCAGGTGGGCCTCCCGGTTCTCCTTGATCTGCTGTATCTTCATGGTGTCTCAGTCTGCCACCAGCGACGTTCATGGATCCACAGAAAGATCTCTGTCCCGACACAACTTCCTGTTTCTCATAACAGAAGTAATGTTTACCACTATGGTTTCATACCTTCAGGTTAACAAAACCCACTGGGTGTTAGTCTACAAACTGACCTCCTAATCTAGTCACATACCCTGCAAATACACTTGTTACAGTCTTATTATTGTCTCTTTTACAGTCAGTATGTTATGTTGACCCCTGAGTTTAGGTTGTTTTTACAGTCAGTATGTTATGTTGACCCCTGAGTTCATGTTGTTTTCACAGTCAGTATGTTATGTTGACCCCTGAGTTCAGGTTGTTTTCACAGTCAGTATGTTATGTTGACCCCTGAGTTTAGGTTGTTTTTACAGTCAGTGTGTCATGTTGACCCCTGAGTTCAGGTTGTTTTTACAGTCAGTATGTTACGTTGACCCCTGAGTTCAGTGTCACACCCTGGTCAAAGTATTTTGTGTTTATCTTTATTTATTTGGTCAGGCCAGGGTGTGGCATGGGTTTTTGTATGTGGTGTGTTTGTATGGGGATTGTAGCTAGTGGGGTGTTCTAGCTAAGTCTATGGCTGTCTGAAGTGGTTCTCAATCAGAGGCAGGTGTTTATCGTTGTCTCTGATTGGGAACCATATTTAGGCAGCCATATTCTTTGAGTTTGTCGTGGGTGATTGTCCTTAGTGTCCTTACTCTGTGTTAGTTTACACTAGTATAGGCTGTTTCGGTTTTCGTTACGTTTCTTGTTTTTGGTAGTGTTTGTATTTAGATTCGTGTTTCGTTTGTTTAATAAACATGGATCGCAATCTACACGCTGCATTTTGGTCCGACTCTCCTTCTCATAAAGAAAACCGTTACAGAATCACCCACCACCAACGGACCAAGCAGCGTGTCAACAGGCAAGAACAGCCCAAAGTGGAGTACAGTATGGACTATACTTCTTGGGAGGAGATAGACAGGTGGGCGGTCGACCCAGGGAGAGTGCCGGAGCCCGCCTGGGATTCGATGGAGCAGTGCGCGGAAGGATATAGGAGAATGGAGTTTGCGAAGCAAGCAAGGCGGCGCGGACGGAGGCCCCATAGTCAGCCCCAAAAATTTCTTGGGGGGGGGCTCAGGGAGAGTGTGGCAGAGTCAGGAGCCAGACCTGAGCCAACTCTCCCTGTTTATCGTGAGGAGCCAAGGAGGAGACCAGAGCCGGTGTTGGAGGTGAGCGAAACAGAGACTGTGAAGGAGTTAATGGGGAAATTGGAGGAGAGAGAAATGAGGGAGTTGCTGTGTTGGTGTTTTAAACATGGAATTCGCCCGACGGAGCGTGTCGGGGATTTGATGGCACCTGGGTCAGCGCTCCATACTCGTCCTGAGGTGCGTGTTAGTCGGCTGGTGAAGATGGTGCCAGTCTCACGTACCAGGCCTCCTGTGCACCTCCCTAGCCTTGCACGTCCTGTGCCAGCACCGCTCTCAAGATCTCCAGTACGCCTTCACGGTCTAACCCATCCTGTGCCTACTCCACACCCCAGCCCTCCGGTAGCAGCTCCCCGCACCAGGCTTCCTGTGCGTGTCCTCGGCCCAGTACCACCAGTGCCAGCACCACGCATCAGGCCTACAGTGTGCCTCGCCTGTCCAGCGCTGTCGGAGCCCTCCTCCTCTCCAGCGCTGTCGGAGTCTCCCGCCTGTTTAGCGCTGTTAGAGCCTTCCTTCTCTACAGCGCTGCCGGAGTCTCCCGCCTGTTCAGAACTGCCAGTTAGCATAGAGCTGCCAGTTAGCATAGAGCTGCCAGTCTGCAAGGAGCTGCCAGTCTGCAAGGAGCTGCCAGTCTGCAAGGAGCTGCCAGTCTGCAAGGAGCTGCCAGTCTGCAAGGAGCCGCCAGAGCTGCCTGTCTGCAGGATGCCGCCAGAGCTGCCAGTCTGCAAGGAGCCGCCAGAGCTGCCAGTCTGCAAGGAGCCGCCAGAGCTGCCAGTTAGCATGGAGCAGCCAGGGCCGCCAGTTAGCATGGAGCAGCCAGGGCCGCCAGTCAGCATGGAGCAGCCAGGGCCGCCAGTCAGCATGGAGCAGCCAGTCAGCATGGAGCAGCCAGTCAGCATGGAGCAGCCAGAGCAGCCAGTCAGCATGGAGCAGCCAGAGCTGCCAGTCAGCATGGAGCAGCCAGTCAGCATGGAGCAGCCAGAGCTGCCAGTCAGCATGGAGCAGCCAGTCAGCATGGAGCAGCCAGAGCTGCCAGTCAGCATGGAGCAGCCAGTTAGCATGGAGCAGCCAGAGCTGCCAGTCATCATGGAGCAGCCAGTCAGCATGGAGCAGCCAGAGCTGCCAGTCGACCAGACTCTCCCAGATCTGCCAGTCGACCAGACTCTTCCAGATCTGCCAGTCGACCAGACTCTTCCAGATCTGCCAGTCGACCAGACTCTTCCAGATCTGCCAGTCGACCAGACTCTCCCAGATCTGCCAGTCGACCAGACTCTCCCAGATCTGCCAGTCGACCAGACTCTCCCAGATCTGCCAGTCGACCAGACTCTCCCAGATCTGCCAGTCGACCAGACTCTCCCAGATCTGCCAGTCGACCAGACTCTCCCAGATCTGCCAGTCGACCAGACTCTCCCAGATCTGCCAGTCGACCAGACTCTTCCAGATCTGCCAGTCGACCAGACTCTTCCAGATCTGCCAGTCGACCAGACTCTTCCAGATCTGCCAGTCGACCAGACTCTTCCAGATCTGCCAGTCGACCAGACTCTTCCAGATCTGCCAGTCGACCAGACTCTTCCAGATCTGCCAGTCGACCAGGATCTGCCAGTCAGCCAGGATCTGCCGAAACCGCCAGCCAGCCAGGATATGGTAGATTCGTCAACCTGCCTGAGCTTCCTCTCACTCCTGAGCTTCCTCTCACTCCTGAGCTTCCTCTCACTCCTGAGCTTCCTCTCACTCCTGAGCTTCCCCTCAGTCCCGAGCTGCCTCAGTCCCGAGCTGCCCCTCAGTCCCGATCTGCTCCTCAGTCCAGTGGGGTTCTGGGTGAGGACTACTAGGCCATGGTCGGCGGCGAGGGTGGACTATCCAGGGACGCGAGGAGAAGGGACTAAGACATTGATTGAGTGGGGTCCACGTCCCGCGCCGGAGCCGCCACCATGGACAGACGCCCACCCGGACCCTCCCTATTGTTTTGAGGTGCGTTCGGGAGTCCGCACCTTAGGGGGGGGGTTCTGTCACACCCTGGTCAAAGTATTTTGTGTTTATCTTTATTTATTTGGTCAGGCCAGGGTGTGGCATGGGTTTTTGTATGTGGTGTGTTTGTATGGGGATTGTAGCTAGTGGGGTGTTCTAGCTAAGTCTATGGCTGTCTGAAGTGGTTCTCAATCAGAGGCAGGTGTTTATCGTTGTCTCTGATTGGGAACCATATTTAGGCAGCCATATTCTTTGAGTTTGTCGTGGGTGATTGTCCTTAGTGTCCTTACTCTGTGTTAGTTTACACTAGTATAGGCTGTTTCGGTTTTCGTTACGTTTCTTGTTTTTGGTAGTGTTTGTATTTAGATTCGTGTTTCGTTTGTTTAATAAACATGGATCGCAATCTACACGCTGCATTTTGGTCCGACTCTCCTTCTCATAAAGAAAACCGTTACAGTTCAGGTTGTTTTTATAGTCAGTATGTTATGTTGATCCCTGAGTTCAGGTTGTTTTTACAGTCAGTATGTTATGTTGACCCCTGAGTTCAGGTTGTTTTCACGGTCAGTATGTTATGTTGACCCCTGAGTTCAGGTTGTTTTCACAGTCAGTATGTTATGTTGACCCCTGAGTTTAGGTTGTTTTTACAGTCAGTGTGTCATGTTGACCCCTGAGTTCATGTTGTTTTTATAGTCAGTATGTTATGTTGACCCCTGAATTTAGGTTGTTTTTAGTCAGTATGTTATGTTGATCCCTGAGTTCAGGTTGTTTTTACAGTCAGTATGTTATGTTGACCCCTGAGTTCAGGTTGTTTTTACAGTCAGTATGTTCTGTTGACCCCTGAGTTCAGGTTGTTTTTATAGTCAGTATGTTATGTTGACCCCTGAATTTAGGTTGTTTTTAGTCAGTATGTTATGTTGATCCCTGAGTTCAGGTTGTTTTTATCAGTCAGTATGTTATGTTGACCCCTGAGATCAAGTTGTTTTTACAGTCAGTATGTTCTGTTGACCCCTGAGTTCAGGTTTTGTTTAGGAATGAGTTTGTTTGGGGCTATGGTAAAGCAGGTTGAGAGCTTCAAGGTCCTTGGTGTCCACATCACCAACAAACTATCATGGTCCAAACACACCAAGACAGTCGTGGAGAGGGAACGACAAAGTCTATTTCCCCTCAGGAGACTGAAAAGATTTGGCATGAGTCCTCAGATCCTCAAAAAGTTTTACAGCTGCACCATCGAGAGCATCCTGACTGGTTGCATCACTGCCTGGTATGGCAACTGCTCGGCCTCCGACCGTAAGGCACTACAGAGGGTAGTGCGTATGGCCCAGTACATCACTGGGGCCAAGCTTCCTGCCATCCAGGACCTCTATACTAGGCGGAGTCAGAGGAATGCCCTAAAAATTGTCATAGACTCCAGACACCCTAGTCATAGACTGTTCTCTCTGCTACCGCACGGCAAGCGGTACCAGAGCGCCAAGTCTAGGTCCAAGAGGCTTCTAAACAGCTTCTACCCCTAAGCCACAAGACTCCTGAACAGCTAATCCAGGGCTGCCCAACCCTCTTCTTGGAGATCTACTGTCCTGTAGGTTTTCAGTCCAACCCTCTTCCTGGAGATCTACTGTCCTGTAGGTTTTCAGTCCAACCCTCTTCTTGGAGATCTACTGTCCTGTAGGTTTTCAGTCCAACCCTTATTTAGCAGATCTGATTCAGCTAGTTGAGGTCTTCTTGAGCAGCTAATTAGTAGAATCAGGTGTGTTAAATTAGGGTTGGACGTAAAACCCACAGGACGGTAGTTCTCCGGGAAGAGGGTTGTGCAGCCCTGAGCTAATCAAATGACTACCCAGACTACTTGCATTGCCCGCCGCCTTCTTTAACTCTCTGTTTATTATCTATGCGTAGTCAATTTAATTGACTCTGTACCGGTACCCCCTGTATATAGCCTTGCTATTGTTATTTTACTGCTGCTCTTTAATTACTTCTGACTTTTATTTTTTATTCATCTATATTTTACTTAACACTTATTTTTCTTAAAGCTGCATTGTTGATTAAGGGCTTGTAAGTAAGCATTTCACTGTGAGGTCTACTACACATGTTGTATTCAGCATTTCACTGTAAGGTCTACTACACCTGTTGTATTCAGCATTTCACTGTAAGGTCTACTACACCTGTTGTATTCAGCATTTCACTGTAAGGTCTACTACACCTGTTGTATTCAGCATTTCACTGTAAGGTCTACTACACCTGTTGTATTCAGCATTTCACTGTAAGGTCTACTGCACATGTTGTATTCAGCATTTCACTATAAGGTCTACTACACCTGTTGTATTCAGCATTTCACTGTAAGGTCTACTACACCTGTTGTATTCAGCATTTCACTGTAAGGTCTACTACACCTGTTGTATTCAGCATTTCTCTGTAAGGTCTACTACACCTGTTGTATTCAGCATTTCACTGTAAGGTCTACTACACCTGTTGTATTCAGCATTTCACTGTAAGGTCTGCTACACCTGTTGTATTCAGCATTTCACTGTAAGGTCTACTACACCTGTTGTATTCAGCATTTCACTATAAGGTCTACTACACCTGTTGTACTCAGCATTTCACTGTAAGGTCTACTACACCTGTTGTATTCAGCATTTCACTATAAGGTCTACTACACATGTTGTATTCAGCATTTCACTGTAAGGTCTACTACACCTGTTGTATTCAGCATTTCACTGTAAGATCTACTACACCTGTTGTACTCAGCATTTCACTGTAAGGTCTACTACACCTGTTGTATTCAGCATTTCACTATAAGGTCTACTACACATGTTGTATTCAGCATTTCACTGTAAGGTCTACTACACCTGTTGTATTCAGCATTTCACTGTAAGGTTTACTACACCTGTTGTATTCAGCATTTCACTGTAAGGTCTACTACACCTGTTGTATTCAGCATTTCACTGTAAGGTCTACTACACCTGTTGTATTCTGCATTTCACTGTAAGGTCTACTACACCTGTTGTATTCAGCATTTCACTGTAAGGTCTACTACACCTGTTGTATTCAGCATTTCACTGTAAGGTCTACTACACCTGTTGTATTCTGTGCATGTGACAAATTAAAATGTGATTTGATTTCAGAAACTTCAGAAACTCACAACTAAAATGTTGCATAATTGCGTCAGATACTCATTTTATGTTATGTAGTCTGTCCACACGAGATTAGGAGTGGGACTTTGTCTTGTTTAGATTTAGCAACAGTGGTGGAACTGTGAACCCAGACAGCAGAGCAGGGAGGAGCTACAGGAGGACGGCCTCATTGTATTGGCTGGAATGTAGTGAAATGGAACGGAGTCAAACACGGTTTCCATATGCTTGATGTGTTTGATACCGTTCCAATTATCCCATTCCAGCCATTACAATGAGCCCGTCCTCCTATAGATCCTCATGCCAGCCTCCTCTGCCAGACAGAACAAACAGTACATGTCCCTGACATCTGATCTGTACTACCATGAAAGGCAGAGGAGAGAAAACATTAGATCATATAAAGACTGGAACTATCCTTCGCATCACTGAAACATCAACAGGCAGAGTGAGACAGACGTACTGTACAGAGACACAGGGAGATTCATTATAGGGAGTGAGACAGACTTACTGTACAGAGACACAGGGGGATTCATTATAGTGAGTGAGACAGACTTACTGTACAGAGACACAGGGAGATTCGTTATAGTGAGTGAGACATATTGAGATATGATGCTGGCTGTGTGTGTCACTGTTGTCCTGGGCCTTCTCTCAGTGAGTGGCTCCCAGGCGGCCCCTTTAACCTGTGAGGATCTCCTGAGACCACTGGAGCTGAGCAGTGTCAATCAGGTACAATCTCCTGAACTGTACTGTCTGTCTGTCCATCCACCTGTCTGTCTGTCTGTCTGTCTGTCTGTCTGTCTGTCTGTCTGTCTGTCTGTCTGTCCGTGTATCTGTCTGTCCGTCATCTGTCTGTTTGTCTGTCTGTCATCTGTCTGTCAGTCCGTCCATCTGTGTATGTCCGTCCGTCTGTCTGTCATCTGTCTGTCTGTCCGTACTTCCGTCTGTCTGTACGTCTTCTGTCTTTCCACCCATGGTTAGGGAGACAGGGTTGTTTGTGTCAGCTAACCCAGTTATTGTCTATCTGCCTTTCCATCTTGCAGACTCTGGGGAAGTGGGTGTATATTGCTGAGAGTTCAGACCGTCCTTTCTGGGAACAAATACTGTATACCTTATTACACAGTGCCTGGATAGAGGTCTCTGTGCCGGTCGGTACCCAGAACAACATTCTTGACATCGCCCAGTTCCATGGCTTCGGTATTCCACATCAAAATACTTTTGGATTCGGATGCTCCAGGATCAACTCTAACTTTACTCTGCATGACAATAGCACATGGACCTCAGTGAGCCCCATCCCTGTTACTGAGGTTCTCCTGACAACGTGCTCAGAATGTCTCCTGACACTGGAGAAATGGGGTGAGGATGGGAAGACCTACACCTCTCTAACGCTCTACAGTAGGAGAAGGGAGCTCACTGCTACTGAACTGGACTTCTA